>NC_133666.1:608004177-608276856 GCF_037893015.1 Macrotis lagotis | reverse complement strand
AAAATCATAGATTTAAAAAGACCTAAGAAGTAATCTAGTTTAAGCTAGAAATTCTTGACAACAGCCTATACTAATGTCCATCTAGCCATATCTTGAAGGTTACTATCAGTATAGACTACAATATTGAGAAAAAATTCATTTTGTTTTTGAACAAGTGTTCCTCTTCATAAAATTTTCCAAATCTTAGGGGAAAGACCTTAAAATTCAGCAGGTCTGGGGGGGGGGTCACTTCTTTAGGTTTTTTTTTTTTACTTATCTTGGTTTATGGTACTTTTACCTAGGAACTGTAGGCACAATATTCAAGAATGTACTAACATCAATATTCTACTTCCAAATTCTACACAAGGTTGATTAACCAGGGAAATTTATTGAAAGGCAAAGGAAAGCCAAAATAGAATTACTGGAAAAAAATAGCAACTGTCCAATCAGCAGACCTTTCTCTAAGATTTATCTATTTCAAGTCTCTTATTATGTTCAATCTGCATGTTTCCATTTCTCTCTGGTTATTTCCTGGCTCTTCCTAGAGGTGCCATGAACCATTGTTCTCAATGTGAGCTCCTCCTTGAAGCTCTCTCATTTTTTCCAGCAATGTGGCTATGTATTATTCTTCCATAGTTTTTCATTACTTCCACCAATTGTTATTGTTCCTCTGCTACTTGTGTTGCAGTTTACTTATTACTCCAGCATCTCGGCATAGAAAATAGCTGCAAAAGACTGGAGAGTGACTTTTTGGAATAAAAAGTGACTATTAAACTAAAAACGGGGGGGCTAGGTGGCACAGTGGATAGAGCACCGGCCCTGGAGTCAGGAGTACCTGAGTTCAAATCCGGGCTCAGACACTTAATAATTACCTAGCTGAGTGGCCTTGGGCAAGCCACTTAACCCCATTGCCTTGTAAAAACTAAAAAAAGAAAGTGACTATTAAGTTTGTATTTATCTTATATGTAGTTATTTACATACATATTGCTTTCTCCAACAGGACAAGATTCTTGAGGGCAGGAGCTAAAAATTTCTTTTACTTTATATCCCCAGTATTTGGAAGTTAAAAACATATAGTACATTCCTAATTAATACTTTTTAGTAATTGATTCTGTGAGGGGGCTAGTATGAACTATGTGCAGGGGAGCATAAATATTATGTAGGAGAGAAAAGGAAAGAATGGTTGGAGATGGTGCAGGTGGGGAGGAGTGGTGAAGAGAAAGAGAGAGAGCTTGAATGCCAATATAAAGAATTAAGAATTTATTGGGTTTCTTATTTTTCTGTAAAAGGACTCATTTAAAAGGACTCATTTGTTTTGGGAAACAAAAATAGAAAACAAGGAAACAAGGACAATGACCTCTGGTCTGGGAGAATGAGATGAAAACTATGGAGAACTGATGGCCATACTTTATATGGCATATATGTTCATGTCTTGGGCTTGTCTGTAAGCTCATTAATGCAAAACATCCCTCAACTATTCAAAATATATTGTAAACCAAGAATTTGTGAAAGTCTATCTTGACTAAATTGACTATGCCTTTTTTTTAGGAGCAATTGGGACAGAATGATAAGAATCTTGTAAATATAGCAATGTTTACATATCAGAATACTTCTAAGGAACTACTGTTAGAGATCATCTAGTTCAACATTCTCATTTGTTTTTGTTGTAAGGCAGTGGGGTTAAGTGACTTGCCCAAGGCCACACAGCTAGGTAATTATTAAGTGTATGAGACCGGATTTGAACTCAGGTACTCCTGACTCCAGGGCCGGTGCTCTATCCACTGTGCCACCTAGCTCCCCCTCAACCTTCCAATTTTTAAAAATGAGTAAAATGAGGTTCAGAGAATAGAAGAGACTAGTTCAAAGGCACCCCTCAAATTGGATTCAGATCACTTTGTTGAATGAGATAGAGACAAAGACCTTCAAGGTCCCTTGATTGTAAAATATACAACCACACAGACACACACACAAATTATTACTACACAGATACATGCATACAAATATATTGTGAATACACACATATGCTATACATATTCATATATGTATACATACACATAAATATACATTTACACATGTACACAGACACAATAGCAATGCATATACATGCACATATACATAAATGCACACATACATGTATCTTTTGATCACAGAAGATTTTTGGAAGGAAATGTATATACAGATCAACCTATCCTATTATCAGGCAGTGACTAAGAAGATGCTTTTGCTGGGTGTATTATGATGAATTTCAATAGCTTAATTCATTTTCAGATGAAAATGGATGGTGGCAAATGTAACAGATTTCATCAGGCAATAAAAATAATGCCTTGCATTTGAAATGCCCTTTAGAATATATAAAGCATTTTATATTAATTAAATTCTTCCATTCTGTAGACTGGGCAGGGCTTATTACCCTTTGATAAGGAAGAAACTGAGGCACAGATAATTTTCCAAAGCAATAAAAGTTAAAATAAGTCACATTTCTATAGTAATTTGGGGGGGGAATAGTTTTTTAAATTAATTTTTTCAATTATCAAGAATCCATTCTTTCTTCCTCCTATTTCTCCCAATGGAAAACAAAATGTAGGATGAGAGGAAGAGAGAAATAAACAAGAAAGAAAGGGAAGTGAAAGAAAGAAGGGAAAGGGGAGAAGAGGTGGGTGGCATCCTATTTTAACAGTTCTTTGAAATACTGATTTATTATTTAGTTGCTCAGAAATCCAGTTTGTCAAAATAGCTTTAAAATTTTGATATTAAAGTATATAAATTGTTCTCTTG
Source organism: Macrotis lagotis (assembly GCF_037893015.1). Taxonomy (NCBI): domain Eukaryota; kingdom Metazoa; phylum Chordata; class Mammalia; order Peramelemorphia; family Peramelidae; genus Macrotis; species Macrotis lagotis. Next base: position 608,274,102 of record NC_133666.1, on the reverse strand, counting down.
GTTCTGCTCAATTCACATGAATCTATTCATGTCCCTATGGTCAAGTAATTTGCTCATGATCATACAGATAAAATATGCAAAACTTGGATCTAGCTCTTCTTAAGCCTGGTTCTTTATCCAATATATCACATTGTCTTTCCTTTAGAGTTTGGAGTTTTTCAAGTACATTTCTCCAAACATTGTGAAGTAGGTAATGCAAAAGATCCCATAAGATAAAATGATTTTTTTACCCAGTGGTCACATAACTAGCAAGAAGAGGTAGAATAAAGCTGGTAATTATGATTTCTCAAACTTGGCTCTGTGAAACTATGGAAAATCCTATCTGGTTTCTCATGGATCATGTTTTTTTTTTTCTTCCCACTAGACCATGGGGCATAGCAAAGTATGCAAATAGCACCATAATGCAAAGGTATGAATAGCAGAGAGGTGAATGGATAAGAATGTTAAAAAAAAAAGGAATCTGGCTCTTGTGTCCCCAAAACATTGTGCATTCTGATTGTGACTCAGTAGGTGGCATTCTTTCCTAGTAGTTAGCCCCCAAGAGAGATGATGTTTCACTGCTTTTGGGAAGGTAAAAGAGAGTGAGAGAGATAGGAAAAGAGCAATAAAAAGTTGGGAGTTGGGAGTTGGGAGTCTTGGTCACAAAAACAGTTTGTCCTCATTAGCTGTGCAACCTTATTTAACTTATTTTCCTTCTCATCTGGACTAGATGAATTCTAAAATTCTTTCTGATGTTCTAACCTTCTTGGTTTAAGGTCCCTTTTAGTCAGATGCAGCCTCTCTATGCCTTAGTTTCTTCATTGCTAAAATAAGGAAACTGTATTTGATGGCCTCTAAAAACCCTTCTACCTCAAAGCTATATTTCATCATCATGATTCCTAAAATTCAAGGTGCATTATGGCTCTAAAACTCTGTGTTCTGACATTATTTGAGAAAAGGATTTCTTTCTACACTCACCTTCATAGATTAAAAGTATGGACCTTCCTGGTAATCTCATGCGACTCTCATTCTAAAGATGAGGTAAATGAGCCACAGGGGAATCACACAGGCGGAAACTGTCAGAGTTGATTTTCTAACCAGCAGTTTCCAACTCCGAATGTCATGCTATTTCCTCTCTAATTCATGTCTCCCTATTCCACCATTCAAATGGCAGAATCAGCTCATTCTAGAACAGAATGAATGGTCATTTATATGGTATGATCTGAGAAACACCAGAAAGGGCACCTGTCAGAAGATATCCCTCCCTACCATTAAAATCATTAAGCATAAATTAAGTCTCTTGGGGATAGCATGACACGGGATTCTTCTTTATACTTAAATATGAGGTCATTATGATCACCTAATCAAAGCAAAAATTTTAGGGGCTCCAGCAGTACACTAGTCAGTTTTGATAGTAGAGTTATCAGGAATAAGAATCTTTACCTTAGATTTGATAGTCTGTTTACAGTAAGCTATGAGTACTCAGAAGGGCAACTGGAAGTTTTAAAGTATCTGAGGTATCCTCTGTAAGGAAGGAAGAAGAGATGGGGCATTATGAATAGATCAAAGAATCAGACAATATCAGAACTAGAAGCAACAGCAGAGAGCATATGTTCCAGTCTATACTTATTGTAGGAGTGTGTCTATACTTTCTAAAAAATATTCCCGAGTGGTTATCTATGTACTGACATTCATAGTGGATTGATGATCAATTTATTATTGCCAACCAAGGCATCCCATTATAGTTTTGGACAGTTCTAACATTTGAGAAGACCTTCCCTGAGACTTAAATCTTTTACCCCATCTACTTCCTGTAACCAAGAAGAAAAAAGTTTGCTATATGACAGATATCCAAATATTTTAAACTAGCTATTAGATCCCTCCAAGGTAGCTAGGTAGTACCTTGAATGGAAAGCCAGACCTGGAATCAGAATGATTCCTCTCCCTGAATTCTAATCTGGCATTAATGTCATACTAGCTGTGTGATCCTAGGAAAATCACTTAACCTTGCTTGCCTCAGTTTCCTCATCTGTAAAATGAACTAAAGGAGAAAAGGGCAGACTACTCCAGGATAACTGCAAGAAAACTCAAAATGGGGTTATAAAGAGTAGCATGACTGAAAATATGACTGAATGACAACATAATCAAGTTCTTTTCCTAGGTGGCACAGTAGACAAAACTCTGGGCTTGTGGTTATGAAAGACCTGAAGGTAAATTTAACCTCTGACACGTAATTGCTGTGTGATCTTGGCAAATCAGTCCACTGATGTTTGTCTCAGTTTCTTCAACTCACCCCACCCCCAAAATGAGAATAGCACTTACTTCCCAGGATTAAGTGAGCATCAGATTAAATAATATTTGTAAAGTGAATGGCACAGTGTTGAGTGCCAAACAGTGTTTGGCAGATCATAGAAGATGTATATATTTATGTATGTATATATATATATATATATATATATGTATATATTTACATAAGCATACATATATTCATCATATATATGTATAAATATATACATATATAGTAGCTGTGATGATGATTCACGCTGTCTTCTCTTTTTTTGTTTTTGCAAAGCAATGGGGATAAGTAACTTTCCCAAGGTTACACACCTAGGTAATTATTAAGTTTCTGAAAGTAGGATTTGAATTCAAGTCCTGCTGACTCCAAGGCCCTTGCTCTATCCACTGTATCACCTAGCTGCCCCTATCTTCTCTTTTTTTTTTCCAGACAAAATGTCCCAATCTTCCAAACATATCCCTAAGTCATAGTTTTGAATCCTTTCATTATTTTGGTTGTCTTTCTCTGGATACTTCCTGGCTTATAAATGTATTTTCTTAAATACGCTATTAAAAACTTCAGATGAGATCTGATCAGAATAGAGTACAAGATTCTTACCTTTCTAGACCTGGACATTGTTCCTCTCGAATATAGACTAAGATTGCATTAGATAATTGGGTTGCTACATCACATTATTGACTTGTGCATTTACTTCACTCATCATGCCATTTTCCTGTAGGGGGAGTCATGGTGGTGGTGGCTAAGGATAAATTTTTTCTTGCAACAGGGCCTGGGGCTTTTGTAAAGAAGAAGCAAAATGAAATCTCTAACTCGTTGATTAAGCAGAGTATCTCCTGGCCCATTTCCAAGGCTTGTTCTTTACCAAGAGAAGAACTCCCTTTAATAGCTCTGCAGTCTCTTTTATTTATTGACGCAATCCTTAAAAATGAAGTGTGTGTGTGTGTATTTGTATATGTATATATCTAATGCATATACATGTAATGTAAATAAATATAATATATATGTCATATTCTAAAACTATTGAATTAGAACATTATCATTTTCAATTCAGTAGCCTTTTAAAATGTTATTTTCTTAATTTTTAAATTCACTATGATACATTAAAGGGCATGTTATTTACTGCTTTAAAATATTAAAATTTAAAGATAGTTTTTTTGTTAACTTAATTGTTTTACAAATCTTAAAATCAAATTTTTCTCTCCAGATTGTCAACAAGTATTTGTTGAACTTTTGTGATTTGTTCTTGACAGTTCTTAGGGCTCTTGAGGGGAAGTAATATGTCTGCTTTCCCAAAAAAGGGGAAATTATTTGATCCAGTATTTCATTCTTCTAGAAAACTGTAAAGCCAGTGTACTAAAGAGTAATTAATATAGAATCAGAAAAGGTATTTTCACTGTTATAGAAAGAGTGGTAGGCTAACAGTAAGAAGTAATGTAATCTATCAAGGCGAAGCTGTTATAAATTTAGTGTATGACCTTGGGAAAGTCTTTCTTTGACCCTTTGTTTTTGTTTGTTTGTTTGTTTTTTGCCAAAAAATAAGGGAGTTGAATTGGATGGTCTTGAATGTTACATCTATTACTGACATTCAACATTGGAATATTCTAAATTCTAGGAGTTCTTCCTATATTGTTGTTTCTAAGGTTTTTCTGACTTATCTTCTTTGGTAAGTTTTTAGTCTATATATCTTAATATTTCTTAATGTAAGATCACTTTTTTTTGCTCTAATGTATGTTCTAGAACAAAGGTACTAAATAATGGAGTTTCTGAGTAATATCTGATCCAGATTAAAATGTAATTGAGCAATATTTAACAAAATAGGAAAAATATGCCACAACATAGATAATATCAATTTGTGATTTTCTAATTCAGAAATAGACCATTTTCATTTGAATTTAAAAATCATTGTTCTAAGTCCTTTTTACTTTGGTATTTTGTATTATAAAGTTCCGTCAAGCTGTAACAACTCATGTTCTATAATTCATTCCAGTTCTAATATTCTAAATTCTCTGTTTTAGTATTTTATATTCTAAGACTTCATTCAGCACAAAGATAGCAGAGTTCCCTGAACATGAGAGCAAAATAGATAATAAAGTACAAAATATTTTAGGAAAGGCAAATTCAAAAGCAGACATGTCACTCAATATGTTGGCAAAAATCAGATTTAAAATCACCTCTGCTTAATTTAGACAAAGCTCAAGTTAGACTAATTAGATAGGTCTGTTAGTCATTTCCATTTGGATATCAAGATTTTGCTCCCTTCTTTCTCAAAGGACCCCCAAAGTCAACCATATATTAAATTAACTAGAAAATAAATGAGACAATCATGGACTTGTAGGAAATTTATCTTGTTTATTTTGAATTCTATTTCAAATGATAATGTCTGTTCTTAAAGAAGATCATGACATCAGAGAAGTGATTCCATGACATGCAGCACATGAATTGAAATTGAATTGTGTCCTGGAGCCATCTGGGATCAGTGGCCCAATATCACACTGAACAATTAGAAATGGTACTGGATTTGAGGCAATTGTGGTTAAGTGACTTGCCCAAGGTCACACAGTTAATAAGTGTCTGAAGTCACAATTAAACTCCAAACCTCCTGATTTAAGGACAGGCATTCTATCCACTGCAAGATCTAGCTGCTACTGTTATATTTATGATACTTTTGAATAACTCAAGAGGTTAGGGTTTACTAAGAACTTAGAGGTTTACTAAGGTTAACTAAGATTCAAAGCAGAAGGTAGTTCTATCTCAATACAAATTTAAATTGGGCAGAAAAATGACCATTCTGTAACTTTTCTGGAATGATTGGATGCAGGAAAGAAGAGATACAATGTGTCATTTCCAACAGATTTTGGTAGAAGGTAGAAATAGATCAAGTAGAAGAGTACCTTGCTCATAAAGGGAAGAGAAGCTCTTAATCAGGATGGAACAAAAACAACCCTGTAAAATGGATCATTTCTCTATTTTGTCCCTTCTTTTGTTTTGCATCATTTACTCTGGAAACTATAAAGACATGGTTGGTTATCTGAGGCAAAATTATGCTTGTGTCATTCCCCCTTGTCGTTTCAAAAGCACTCAGGGCCTTCCTGTTGTCTACTGAGTAATATCCAATCTGGTCAGCTTGGCATCAAGGTTCTCCACAATCTTGCCCCAAGTTATCTTTCCAATCTTATTTCACACTATTCATTTTCATTTATTCTGTGTTCTGACCATTTATAGACTTTGATTTTGCCATTCTCTGAACATAGTGCTAGAGTTGGAGTTAGAGATGGAAGAACAATGTATTTAATTTCTATTCAATTCAATTAAAGCTCATTCAATCTTCCATCTCCCTCATTTTAAGGACGAGGAAATGGCACTCCCAGAGAGGTGAAAAAATTTGCTCAAGGTGAAGCAAGTCATGTATTTGAATTTGAATCAAGATACCTTAACTTATATCCCACAATCTTTCCATTCAGCCTATGATCCTGCCAATTCCCTGTTAATTAAATAGATGATTTTACATTTTGTTCATTATATTTCCAATCAATCAATCTAAATTAAGAGGTTTCTAAATGGGAGGCACTATGATACAAAGTAGGGATACAAACATGAGATAATTTTTCTACTTGAGGGGCCTACATTTTACTGCATACCTGTAAATGTTGCCTTTCCTCCTACATTTCCTAAGAAATCTTTAAAATTTAACAAAAGCAACTTCTCTTCCATAAAGTACTCTCCAATTCCTTCAGCAAGAAATGATCTCTCCCTCTAAATTCTTTTGGAATAGGGTATGCTCCTTTCTTGTGCACTTACTGATTTATGATTTATATTAGCTCATTCACCACAGAAGGTTTTCAAAGTATTTTCATTCACCTTAAAACTTTCATTATTTGCTCTCCCCCATCCCCTCATCTAAGATCTGTGTCTCATATTTTAAGGAAAAAAATGAAACCATTTATCACCAACTCCCCTTTCTTTTCTCTTTCTCAAAACTTTGTAATTCAAATGCTTTCTATCTCTCTCCTTCTTCATTCCTATCTCACATGATGAAGTGGTCTTACTCTTTATCAAAACTAACCTCTTTACTTGTTTAAGGGAACCCATTCCAGGCCATCTCCTCAATTTCTCAATTCTGTCATTTACTCTTTTCACTTATTTTCAAACTTTCTCTTTCTACTCTCCATTTCCTACTGTCTATAAACAAACCCAAATCTCCCCATCCTGAAAAAAATCTCACTTGATCCTTCAATCCCTGCTTTCATGCTCCCTCTTCTTCCCTTTGTGTTCAAACATTTTGCATGCCTTCACTTTCCTCTCATTTTCTTCTTAACCCCTTAAAATCTTCCTTATGATTACCTCATTGTACTAAAACTTCTCTTTCTACTTAGCAGTGATATCTCTTTTCTTTGTTGGGAAGGCAATAGGGTTAAGTGACTTGACCAAGGTCGCACAGGTGGATAATTACTAAAGGTCTGAGGACAGATTTGAACTCAGTTCCTCTCATTCCAGGGCTGGTGCTCTATCCGCTTCATCATCTAGTTACCCCTGCAATGATGTTTTAATTGGCAAATCAAATAGTCTTTTCACAATCCTCATTCTCTTTTACTTCTCTGCAACTTTTGACACTGTCAGTCCCTCTCTCCTTGTTTCTCTCTTTTCTCTAGATTTTTCAAAAATCCATTCTCTCCTGATTCTCCTCAAACTTATCAGTACACTCTTTATCAGGTTCTTTTGCTAAATTTTCATCCAGGTTACACTCTGGGTGTCCCACAGAGTCTGCCTGGGTTCATTTTTTCCTTCTGAGGTCACAAAGAGTTGGACATGACCGAAAAAAATACTCAACAATAGCAATAACCTGAACCAATATGCTTTCCCCACAAGCTCTGAAACTTGTATCTCCACACTAGGGACTTTCCAGTTGATGCCCTTAGCAAGTTAAATTATTCATTTTTGGAGTTCCTGTTCTAGAGTCCACCCAGATGAATAGTGACATAGTGGGTACAAACTAGCCTACTTAACCCACTAATACTTTGCAATAAGCATTTCTAACAGTGGAATTTGTCCTTTGTTGGTTTATGAAAGATAGATTTTGGTGTATAATCTGGCCACCTAATTATTTTTTTTTCCTAAATTCAGAATGCTCTAAATTTCTGCATCCATCAGTGATTGCTTGCCATTTGGATAATTCCCCTGCATATTTCATTGATCAACTAATTTAAAATCATTAAGCATAACATTTCTATATTTTTGATGGCAATGAATCTTTGTCTTTATCATCATCATCATCATCATCATCTTTTATGAGTATTAATAGCCTTACATAGCTCAGGGTCTTTCATTGACATGTTCTATCCAGTCTTATTTCATATTTCCCTCTAATGCAGTTTGACATTATACCATTTCAGTATAATTTGGGATTCCAATGTCCTTTAACTTTCTTTTCCCTTTCTTCTTATGGACTTTGATTAAAGATCTAAAATTTTCCAGGTTACATCTCTCTCTACAATGATTCAGCACAATACTTTCTTTCATTCCTATTTTCTTGATCTCTTACATCTTTATTTTCTAATCATAGTTCAAGTCAACTTCAGAACTAGTTTTCTTATATAACAAATTTATTATAAAAACTTTTATTCTTTTTCTAATTAAAATTAAATTTCTAGACTTAAGAACAATTTTTCATTTATCCCCAAGTAAAACATTCTAATTCTCTTTCTTTAATTTCTATTTCAATTTCAAGTTGCTCTTATGTCTAATTTACCTAGGCAATAAGATTACATCTAATTATTCACAGAAGACCACTATTTTCCTCTTTCAAAATATTTATCAATTTTTTCTTTGCCTAGGATTTCCTAAGAAGTTTTGAACAGTTCAAACTGCAAATAAACTTTTCCCTTTGCTAACTGGAGAACAAACTTTTAAACTGTCTTCAGTTCAGTTTAGGACTAAGCATTCTCAAATTGGTGAGACTAACCTTTTTCTGTTCAGTAAAATAACATATTTTTTTTTTCACTCACCAAGGAAAGAAGGTAGTAATGTTTGGGTACTGTTTGCATGTAATTTCCATAAATACTTTCAACAGTATAAAGACCTGTACTTCAAACAACCTATTAACCTATTTCAAAGTATATCTTCAAATATTCATACATAATTTGGAAATATTTTAAAAACATCAATAATAAGTTTTGTTTCTAATTAGTTTGCATATTGTCAACTGCAATATTTTGCCATAAAACTTCTTCAAATGCAGAAATGATCGTAACTCATAAGATAACTCTGCCTTTTCCTGAAATCCTAATTTGATGGATACTGAAAGGAGACTATTTTCAGTCTGAAAACTTCAGCAGAAAAGTTTTTATTCTTTCTTGCTTTTTCCATTTTCCTTTGGCTGATCAGACCATAGGAAAAAGTTGATGGATTTAGGCACAATACAAACAATGCTAACATTATACAGAATTCAAGTACTCTTTTGGATGAATAATAAATAAATTTTCATGAATAAAGCACTACAAATAGATCAATTTGACAGGACTGAAACTTCCACCATCTGACCATTGCTTACTAGAATTTTTATTAGTATATCTATTCTATATGTGACGTAGAGTGTAGAGAAAAAGAAAAGCAAGGTTATTATGACTAGATCTTAGTAAAATGTAGGAAAACTGAAAATCAATCAACATTTTAAAAAATAATCTATTATGATCTATGTTAGTATTTGTAATTTTGTTGTTGTTTATTGTTCTTTTCAATTGCTTTCATAGAATAAATATTAAGAAATTATAAATAGTACAAATAAATTAAACATTAGTTACTTGGAGTGAAAAAACACTAGGAGTTGATGGGATCAGCAACAGTAGGTAAAGGACATGCATTGCTGAGATTAAGTGCTATGGACAAATTTTATGATTGTAGAATTATGTTAATTGCAAGATTTATATTTTATTAATGTCTCATACTGTTCTAGGAGCTGGAAAAGCCGACAAGAATGAAACAGTCCCTGCTCTCAAAGAGATTATATTCTATCAGAGAGAAATCTTTTGTTAAGAAGGTAGAGCTTGGTTAACAAGTTGTACAGACAAAATTAAGTGCACTGAAAATTCAGAGAAGACTAGGACAAGTCATTTTGGAGGGGTAAGGGAACGGAAGGGATGCGTGAATTCTGTACTCAGATTCAACCTTGACTCAACTAAACAACTATTAATTAAATCTCCAGTGAGATGCAGATGGACTTAAAACCTCGGATGCAGTTGGATTGTTGATGAGCAAATCCTGTCTCTGCCTATTTGGACCTCAGTCTCCTCTTCTGTAAAACCAATGGGTTGAAGATGACCTCTAAGTACCTTTCCAGCTCTAATATTCTGGGATTCTAAATACTCCTGTTTCCTCTGTACTCATCTTCACATCTATTTCTTCTCACCTCCTCCCCCTGTTCTCCCACACCTGCTTCTGAGGGTCAGTCTGAAGGCAAGGCTCTCCAGCCCTCTTTCCTTTCAGCCAGGAGGCAAATCGCTAGGGGGTTACTGCTGATGGGAATTCAATAAACAACCCAACTCGGAATCTCTGCACTTCTTCTCCTAGGCGGCTCTAGAAGTGAGGAACTGAGCATGCTCCGGAGGACGGGGCAGCATTTCGATTGCAAGTAGAGGAAAATTTTGCACTGACAGTGAAGCCAGAAGGTATTCTGGCTGGGAGAGAGCCCGCCAGACTCCCCTCCCCTCTCTCCGCCCAGTTGCTGGGGTTTTTGCCTCTGGCTTCTGTCCCAGGGCCATCCCTCTCTGGTTCCCTCTTGCGACAGCTTCTGTCCCCTGACCAAGGCGGCTGTGGCAAAGGCTGCCTGCCTTCCCCTCCTAATCCTCCCCTTCTCCCCAAGCCCGCAACCTTCCTCGCTCCGATGCATCAGGGCTTGCAGGGACTTTAATTCTGCCCAACCACCCCGGTGGTGAGGCGGGAGCCCACAGTCCGCCAGCTGCCACCGGCGGCGCGGATCCCAGGATCCCAGGTCCAAGGCAGTCCCCGGAGCTGGCCGCCGGCTCCTGATTGCTAGCGGCGGCTGTGTCTCCTTGGAGGAGAGCGAGGAGGAGAAAAAGAAGAGGGAAGGAAAAGGCGAGGAAGCAAGAGGTGAGCCTGGCAAGAAAAGGGAGAGTACGTGCGCTTCTTCTTATTGTGATTGTTGTGAGGGGCGGGGAGGTGTGGGGAAGGCGGAGGGGGGTTCGGAGGGTTAATTTGCCTGCTTCTGGAGCCACAGTTCGGCGCTGTGACTGGAGTCCGGGCTGGAGCAGCTGTTGCGCCGAGAGGGTGCAGCTGCTGAGTTTGATAACCATAGCAACCACATCAGCACCGCTAGCATCCTCCGCGCTCCACCTCTCTCTCCTCCCCCGGTGGCGGCTGTGGGGACAGAGCCTCAGGAGCTCACCGCTGCCTCGGACTGCAGTCTGCCCGTCCCTGCAGCTTCTTCCCCGGGCCTCCCTACTCTCTCTTCCTCCCTCTATTTCGTGATCCACGCCACCGGAACCTTTTCGATAAAGAAAGGGAGAGGGGACAGAAGAGAGAGAGAGTGCTCCGGGTGACTGGAAGAGTTGACAGAGGTGCACTGCAGAGGGACGCTCCAACCCAGGTGAGAGAGCGCGGGAGCTATATCCTTGGTTGCCAACTCTCCTCAGGTTCCATACTGATTGTTCAAGCCTTTTTGGAGAGTTGGATTGGTTTTCACAATTTTGCAGGCATGTAGACTCTGCTTCTTTTTCTTTTTCATTTTTAACCTTTCACCTGATCTTCTTTGCCTTCCTCACCTTCTTAGTTACTCCTGGAGAGATTTCAGTGAACCTCCCATGTGCTAGGGAAAAGAGAAATTGCTTGCACTCCTGAAGTCTTGGAGGGAGGCTGAGAGAGCTGGGGACCATCATGGGAAATCCAAAGGCTCTGCCTAGTGTCAGCTAGGTATCCCCTCCTACTCTGTAGTCCTGCATTCACTCATGTTCCTCACACAGAGGAAAAGCCCAGGTTCTGTTCAGATGATATCTGGGGCAAATGGGTTATTGGATGTTTGGGGATGGGGAATACAGGAGAGGGAAATTCAACTTGTACAGTATGTGCAGAGGTCAAACCAAATGGAGGTGTGTGGATGTCAGTATCTGTGTGTGTGTGTGTGTGTGTGTGTGTGTGTGTGTGTGTGTGTGTGTATGTGTGTATGTATGTGTAGGGAAGGGAAGATAAAATTCCACTGCAGACCTATTAGAGTCGATGTGGAAGTGCTCAGCCCCCATAAACCACATAGGGACACTCATGGATTTTTTTTTTGCATGTAGACTTTGATTCAGATAGATAATTGGGTTGGTCCAGAAGTTGAGGGCAAGTGGGGAACTATTTGCTATGCAGTGACCGCAAGGAGGCTTTCTGAGTATAAGGAGTTACGGGCATAACAAATATATTTTTTTGCAGTAGAAGAAAAAAAATAGACGTCAGCAGTCAAACCCTCTTGCTTGCCTTTTCCATTTGTCTACCCCCTTTGCTCCCCCCCCACATTATTATTCATAGCACAGATATACCTGCCGTAATGACAATCAACATCCTAATAATAAGGGCTCCAGTCATTGGCAAATTTTCTTCTTCTTGCAAATAGATGAACAAATGCCACTCTAATTGGTTAGAGAGGTATTGTTCTTATCCAGGTTCTGGGCTTCTGCTTCCATTGGCATCAAGTGTCATGACCAAGAATAGTGGTTCCCGTGTTGAATGTGCACTAGGATGGACTATTTGCAATGCCTATTGTTGGTGAGGAGCTTCAAGGCAAAGGCTATTTGTTGCCCTTAATTTCCACGTACAATGCATTTTTGATTTAGGTCAGTGCAACGTAGATATAATAAAGAGATGCATTGTATATAGAAATTATTTGACATAATTCACATAAAATGGTTATTAAGCACACACTATGTGCAGAACATTGTCTGAACTCTAAGTAAATTTCTCTTTGGTGTATACCTTGTATTTTCTTTTCTTCCATTTCCAAAGGGTTATGCCTACTTTTGGAAGACAGAATGAATGTCCATCTAATGGAAACATAAGCTTTTCCTGGACCTAATGGTCCATTATAGTTATTTCTTGAACATACCAACAAAATAGCATTCCAAAAGTGATGGAATTATTAAAAGAACATATATTTGAAGATAGTAGAAATTTGAATAATACTTGGAATTTATCTTTCTCTTTTTTGGATATATAATATGAAAATACAGATAAAATCTAATCAGAGTGGGAAAAAACCCCCTCCAACAACCCTTTCCTCTTTTGTTCTTATGAACAATTAATTAACGGTAATACCTATAGTGAGGCATTGAGGCTAGTTTGTGAAGAGTAATTTCTGATTGCTAGAAAATTGAGTTAAAGGGATTTTTGAATCATTGGGTTAGTTCTAATGGAACTTAATGGTCATTTAGTGGAATTTTTAACTTTCCTTTTACAGATAAAGAAATTGAGGCCCAAAGAAGTGAAATAGCCTGTCCAAGGTCACATAGATAGCAAGGATTTAATGCTATGTACTCTAGCTCCAAGCTAATATATTTGCTATTTATTTAATTTGCACTCATTTGTGAAGAGCTCATATTAATGAGAACCAGTTTAAAGATGGGTTTTCTTTCGTTCTTGGGTCTTTTTTCTTGTACTCGTCTCATTATATGGTAACCTAAAGAGTGTTTCTTGCACTCTTAGGGATTATTTTGGTAATCCAGCCAACCAAAATTTAAAAAGAGCAGAAATGACCTCTTTTCCCAAAAATTTAGATGCTCATTTCACCCAAGTGACTGTCTTTGAAAAGCTGTCACTTTTTATCAAATGTTTATTTTATGATATTAAAGGACCTATGGTAAAGCTGGTAGAATATTGTATTTAGAGGTTTAGGAACTGGGATAGAAGAATGCTCTGCTTGTTACTACTTTTTTTGACCTTGAGCAAGTTCCTTTTCTTTCCTACACCTCAGAATCTCCATCAGTAATATGAGAGGGTTGATTGGACTAGATGATCTTCAAATTCCCTTCCAGCTCTAAACCTTATAATAAATATGTTTGTGAATTATAATTTAACAAGACACTTTTCCAACCCTTGTATTTTTTTTCTCTTAATTTTCTCTTTAATTTAATTCATGGCCCAGGAGACATGTCAAAATTCTGTATCCAAGAGGTCAGTACAATTTGTAAGAAAGATCGTTTCCTCAATAATCTCATTTGAAAAAGTCTAAACCACCCTCATTTCCTTCTATATTTAGATTCATGGCAAGCAGCATAGTGCAGGAGAAAGAACAATGGAAGGGGACTAAGAAAATCTGGGTTGGAATTTAGATTATGACACTAACTCATTGTGTGACTTTGTGGTACTGTCTCTTTGAAACTATTTTCTCTTCTATATAATAAAGGATTGAACTTGATAATCTTTTAGGTCCCTTAATACTCTAATATCCTGTGAGTCTAAATATTAATCTATATCTCTAATCATCAAGCAGTTGTCATTGATAGACAGGAGCTTGGAATAAGCCTAGTTTCAGTGAAGCTTTACCTTTCATTTTGGAATTCCCTTTATTCCCTTCCTCTAAGCTGTTTACCTCCCTGATAACCATCATTATTCAAGGCATATACTCTTTCTTTATAGGGATCTCTTTATTTTTTTCCTAGGTTTTTATGAGAGCAGCTAGGTAGTATAACTCATATAAGCCTGAGAGTTAGAAAATTGACTTCTCTCTTTGTTTTGATTCTCCAATCATTTCTAGAATCATAGCATCTCAGAGTTGTCAGAGTTATCAAGAAGGTATCCCATCTGACTTCTGTTTAATACATAAATTTCTTCTGAAGTCATGCAGGATTTGCCTTAAAAATCTCAATTATTGAGTAGTGTTTTTAGGAAAATGTTTCTCTGCAATAATAATATTGATAATGATTATTATAACAGTAACATACTATCATAGCACTTTTAATCACAACAATCCTATGACAGATACAAACAGATAAAGTAGATACTGTGCTTTAAAGGCCAGGAAGTTCTGGCTTTAAATCCTGCCACTGATAGGAGAAGTAGGCACATATACAAATCACTTTACCTCCTTGACATCTCGGTCTCCTCATCTGTAAAATGAGGATAATTATGTAAAACACTCTTCCAACTTTATGTTGGAATGACAGTTATTCTTAGTAGTAAAATGCCTACTTTATACATAAAGAAACTGACGCTCATCAAGGTAAAATTACTTGCCCAAGGCTACCTTACCCAAAAAGGTATTTACCCAAAATCTGAACCATTGCTTCTGAATACAACATGTAATTTTTTTTCCTTTTTGTCAAATGTTTTTTCCTATAACTTTTAGGGACAAATTCAATCTACATCGAACCATTTTCCATATTTGAAGAAGGTAGCCATGTTTCCCTTTTTCCCTTTTACTCATTTTTTTTCTTTTCCAAACTAAGTATATCTAGTTATTGTGTGACTTCAGGATAGTTACTTGACCTCCTTTGGCTCCAGTTTTGTTTTCTTCTTGTATTCTATATGCAAGCAATCATCCTTACAAAGTCCTAGTTTACCCCAGACAGATTCATGAGAGATCTGCAGAAGTCTTGTACATTTTAAGCAGAGAGGTCCCATAAAAGCAAAATGTTCTCCCTAACAAATCATTTAGAAAGAAAAGAGTTGATTCTGATTTTTATGAGGGATTCATAACAAGAGTAAATAAATAACCTACCAAGAATTTCCAAGCAAATCAAAAATCTCCTTGGTCACCAAAAAATGTTTGAACCCAGATCTCTAAGGTCCTTTCATGTTCCATGACATTCCTTGGGAATTCATACCATCTTTTTCTTTGTACCCTTTAGAATTATCTCTCAATTCCCATTTTATTTCATGCTTATGCTGACTTAATTGTTATTTGCAGGTTGATAACCTCTGAGGAACTGTTCTAAGTGTTAGGTATAAAAAAAGGCAAAGTATCAGCCTCTGCTCTCAAGGAGTTTATGGTCTAATAAAGTCAGACAGAGACAAAAACACTTGAAAAGGTAGCCCCCCAGCTAAAGATGAATGGATCTTTTTAAAGCATGGGATGGCAGGTTACATTTCACTTGGGAGGAGGGAATGGAGTTGAAGCCAAGCCAATTCAACAAATATTTATTAATCACCTACTATGTGCTAGGGAACATGTTAGACACTGGGAAAAAGACAAAAATTAAACAGTCACTGCCTTCAAGGAGCTTACATTTTACTGGCACCTTGCATGTTGGTCAGCATTTTTTTGGTAGTAGGATGGGTGGGTGGGTGGGAAGAACTCATAAAAATTCTCTACAAAAATGCAGAGAGACTTTAGTCTTCAGTTTTGAAGACTTGGCCAAGATTTTGAATCTGTTGAGAGCTAGATTCAAATCCTTTGTTCTCTCATTGATGACTAGTTGTGGCAATTAACTCGTATTTATTTTGTATATACTTATAGACATAAATAATGTTTCTCCTGATAGAATACATAGTCTCTGAGGTCAAGACCTGTAAAATTAGAGTTGATGTCCCTTTCAGATCTAGAGCAGATTTTAAGATGGATTAAGACTATCAGTCCTACCTGCAAACATTCCTTTTCAATAGTAAATAAGCAAAAAAGTCAATCAGCATCTATTAAGCATCTGCTATTTGCCCAGCACTGTAATAAATACATAAGAAAGATAGTTCCTTGAGTTCAAGGAGATTACAATCTAATGGGGGAAACTGAAAAAGATGGGGAGGAGATACGTAATTGGCCTGGGAACCCTCTTTAAATGGAGGCTTGAGGAGGAGGCTTTTACTCTTCTTGTCTTTGTCCTTCAGCAAAAGGGGAGAGGGTATTGGGGTCTACTGATGATATATGAGTACCTAAGGTGATACAGTTTCATAGGTTGATGATCATGATGGAGTCTAGTCCAAGGAGTGCAGCTGATGAGAAAGAGAATGCTACTATCTGATGTCAGGATTTCAAAAGCTGAAATGATCAGGGTCAGAATGTCTTTTTTAATGAATTTTTATTAAAGATATTATTTGAGTTTTACAATTCCCCCCCCATCTTACTCCCCCCCCTCCATGGAAAGCAATCTGTCAGTCTTTACTTTGTTTCCATGTTGTATCTTGATCCAAAGGGTCAGAATGTTTTAATGAATACAAACTAAGGATTTTGTTCAGCATTTTGCAATTACAGAAGCATCCTGGTATGATGGAAATAAGATGGTAGGAAGGAAGGAAACAAAAATTTATTTAAGGACTTATGGGCAGTGGACAGGCACAGGCCTTGGAGTAGGGAAGATGGGAATACAAATCTGACCTCAGACATGTACCAGGTGTGTATCCTTGGGCAAGTCACTTTACCCTGATTTCCTTGCATCTGGGCCATCTCTAATTATACTGATTCCTATCTGGGCACTGGACCCAGATGTCTCTCCAGAGGAGAGAGTGAGGCTCCTGATTTAGCACAGCGCCCCTCACTCCAACTCATATCCTTGTCATGACATTACCTGATGTCTGGTGAGAACGAAAGACAAAACATTATCAACATCATCAAATATCATCAGAACAACCTTGGGAAATAATTTTTTGATATATATACTTAGGTTCTTTTAGAGGAAAGTGAGGCAGATTAAGGTAAAGTGATCACCTGGTCAGGACACCAGAACTAGAATGTTTCTGGAGTTGGATTCAGGCAAAATCACCATCCAGCTGCTGAATTGTGTAACCTTAGTCCAATCACTTACCCACTCTAGGTCTCAGGAGCTACTGTGCTGCAGGTATTTGTGTGTGTTTCTGTGT
Organism: Macrotis lagotis; assembly: GCF_037893015.1. Classification (NCBI taxonomy): domain Eukaryota; kingdom Metazoa; phylum Chordata; class Mammalia; order Peramelemorphia; family Peramelidae; genus Macrotis; species Macrotis lagotis. Next base: position 608,257,052 of record NC_133666.1, on the reverse strand, counting down.
GTGTGTGTGTGTGTGTGTGTTGTAGATGTGGGATTTTATTGGTATAGGAAATATGGAATGAGTTGACTCTCTCTACTGATGCAATGTCACCTATTCAAACTTAGAAACTATTTGGGGGTGCTGAAAGGTGTCCTAGTAGCTAGAAAATTGACTTTAATTTCAGGAAACCCTCCAATTAATCCTCTCTCTGACACATAGTGTCAGTCTGATCCCTGGTAAATTATCTGTTGCAAGGGAAATCATAACCCCCTGTCCACTTTACCTCAGGGGCTTATTGTGAGGGTCAAATGGGCAATAGGTATCAAAGTACTTTGAAAAGTCAAAACAATAAAAGACAAGCTTTATGTTATTTTATGTTGTTGATGCCTCGAGAATCACTTTATTTCATCCTGTGGGTAATTCTGTGGCGGCTGCTGATAGTTTACTTCTCCATGTTGATTATCTCTCCTATTTCCTTAATAAATAAAAGGCATATTTAAACTTAAGATAGAATCAACTGAGCTTAATTAACTAAATACATTTTCTTTGCCTTCAGGAGATTAGGGTGAATGTTAGCCACTTCTGTGTCACTTCTAGTCTTTGCTCAGTGACATGATGAAGGAAAGAGGTTCACTTGTTTTTATATCAATCTACACAAATAAAAATCCCATTTTTGGATGATAAGATTTTTGTTATTTCCTCCCTCAGACATATAAGAAGTAATTCAAGTGGGGAGAAAATACTGACCCCTTACAGAATGAAAATGTATCTGAACATCTGAAAGAGGCATACCTTTACATTTATGCAAAATGTTTTTTAAATCTCATAGCCTACATAAGTGAGTGGTTGTCTTTGTTGATCTCATAGTCATCATCCTCCCCCTCTTCCTTTTTTTAAATTAGAATCTTCCTGAAACTAGGGACTATATCTCATCCAAACATTGTATCTTTTGGTATTGAGGAAAGCATTTTGATGTAGAAAATTCATAAATTTTTGTTGACTGACAAAAGATGAGGAAAAGTCTCCTACTGCTGACAAACTTAGTATGTCCCCTCCTCCAACTTTTTCCTCTTATCAGTATGCATCCTGTCCTTTTAGTCCTCTAACCTAGAAGTCCGTGAGTTGTTTTTGATTCGTCCCCCATATCTAGTCATTTGTTGTTTTATGTCAATATTGTCTCAGTTACGTTTCTGGCATCTAAGCCCCTTCTCTATTCTCTTTGCTACCACCCTGTCATCTCAGCTAGTAACCTGTAAAGGTTTTCCTGTTTACTTTTTCCATTTCCTTGTCCTTTATCACACAGTCACCAAAGTAGTCTTACTTCTCTAATAGAAATTCTTCAGATGACGTCTGTTGCCTTTAGGATAAAACATAAACTCTTTGACCTAATATTCAAGATCCTCTGAGGCCTGGCTTCATACGGGTTTTCTAGCCTTATTTCTGTTATATTCAAGAAGAATTTATTTAGTGACTATAATAGGTATGAGACTTCTGTTACATACTGGAGTTACAGAGATAAAAATGAAATTATTTTCTTATAAAGTATTCAAAACAATTTCTTTTCTAGCCCTTTCTTCCAGCCTAACTGGGCTACTTGTTTTTTTTAATTACTTTGCATACTGTACTCTTCTCCTTTTCTATTCATTGGCATAGGCAATGCCACTTCTCTGGGATAGGCTTGTATTTAGATTTCTGCCATTTGTGAACTTTCCCTCCTTTCAAGATGTAATTCAGAGATGCTACTTCTCTTTTATAAGGGCTTCTTTGATGTCTCCTCCCTCCCCCCACAAGTAACTTGTTAACTAATTTTCACTTTTCCCAACTACAAGAAATCCATCCATTGTTGCTGCCAATCTCTTAGACTTATATGATTTGTTTACTATCTATGTTGTTATTGTTCCATTCTTTAGTCAGTCCAACTTTTTGTGATCACATGGACCATGGCATGCTAGACTTTTATACTCTACTATCTTCTGAAGTCTGTTCAGACTCTCATTTGTGGCTTCCAGGACACTATCCATCTCATCCTTAGCCATTTCCTTTTCCTGTTACCTTCAGTATTTCCTTATATCAAGTTGTTTCTCATTAAGTTGTGTCTTCTCATCATGTGGCCAAGTATTTAAACTTCAGTTTCAATATTTGATCTTCTAGTGAAATTAATTTCTTTAAGCATTGACTGAATCTCCTTGCTGTCCCAGAGACTCTCAAAGGTCTTCTCTAGCATCACAATTTGAAAGCATACATTCTGTGACACTCCACATTCCTTAAAATCCAACTCTCACCATACATTGCTACAGGAAAAATCATAGCTTTGGCTATGTTGGTGTTTTAATATGATGTCCATATTTGCTGTACTTTTCCTTCCAAGGAGCAATTTCATTTCTGTAGTCACTTTCTGAAGTGATCTTTGAGCCCCAAAATATAAAATCTGACAGTTTTCTTTTCTACCTTTTTTTAAACTAGAAAAATGATAGGACCATTTGTCAAAAACATTATTATTATCATTATTGCTATTATTATTAATTAAGACTCAAATCAACTTTCACTCTCTTCTTTAACCTTCACCAGGACACTTCTTAATGTTTCACCTTTTGCCATCAGATTGATTTCAACTACATACTAGAGATTATTGATATTTTTTCCTGCTAACCTTAATTCGAGCTTTATGATGCTTCCAGACTGGCATTTCCCTAGATGTACTCTGCATATAAGTTAAATAAATGTAACAATATAGTCTTGTATATTTCCAATCTTAAACCAATCAGTAGTTTTATGTACAATTCATGGGTTTTTTGACTTTCATAAAGTTTCTTCAGGAGACATTTGAGATGATCTGCTACTTCCATCACTTCAAGAACTTGTCACATTTTGTTGTGATCCACATAATCAAAGGCTTTAGTGAAGTCAACAAAACAGAAGTAGATGTTTTTCTGGAACTCTTTTGCTTTCTCCATAATCCAACGAATGTTGGTGATTTGATTTCTAGTTTACCTCTGAAAACCAGTTTGTTTTCTGATTATTCTTTGTTCATGTATTGTTGAAGCTTAGTTTGCAGAATCATAAATATAAAATTTTCACATATGAAATGAGCACAATTGTTCAAAAATTTGAACATTCCTTGGCATTACCTTTCTTTAGGATTGGGAATGTAAATTCATCTTTTCTAATCCATTGGTCAATGTTGAGTTTTTAAATTTTTCTGGCATGTTGAGTACAACACTTTAATTTTAATTGGCTTATATGAAATTCTGTCATTTACACTAGCTTTATTGTTAGCAATGCTTTCTAAGAACTACTAAATCAGTAAACACACTATCATGGTTATCAGTGGCCTTATGATCTTTCTTGTGCAATTCTTCTGAATATTTTGTTATCATTTTTCTTCTTTTTCCTTGTCTTTTTAATGTTTATTTGAATTTACAGTTCAGAGTTGTTCTACTCCTTTCATGATTTATCATGATATTATACTCAATCATTCCTGTAACATCATAAAATAGTGTTTGTAGAGTTGGACAGATGGGATTATGACGTTAGTCATTTGAATCTTTTCTGAAACTTATGTTTCAATACTTTCTTTCCATGTAGTTACCATGTTTCCTATATTTCCCCTGCCAAATTCTTCAGGAAGGTTTCATTACCTTTGTGTATGTGCATGTTTTTTGTAAATGTATATATACACATTCATGTACTCACACATGTCTTGGAATCTATTTGACTATCTGGTAAAATTTGGTGACTCCCCCTTCTTATAATAATGTTTTTTAATATATAAAATATACAATATTATAAAAGAAGCCAATTACTTTCAAATATAGTTATCAAATGTATTTTTTTAAAGTAAATTCACCTCTTTTTACTCTCTCTTACTTTTAAATTGCTACCATTTTTGTCTTTTATCATCATCATTTTTTGCATGAAATGTTTTCTTGATAGCCCTATTTTTCTAGAAGTGATCTCTTTTCCATTTCCACTCAATTAAGAAAGCCCCCTGTCTCTCTCCTCTCTTCTCTCTCTCTCTCTCTCTCTCTCTCTCTCTCTCTCTCTCTCTCTCTCCCATTCTCTATAATTCTGTATTGAATTGGGCATATTTTTCCTTTTCTCCTTTACCTTTCACTCACTTCTTTCCTTATTTATTTGTAAAGCATCCTCAGACAGCCATTTTGCTTTCTTGTTCTTTTATCTTTGACATTTTTTTTGTTGCTGCCTCCTGAATAGCATTGTGAACTTTCGTCTATAGTTCTTCAGGCACTCTGTGCATTAGATGTAATGCCTTAAACCTATTCATCACTTTCAATTTGTATTCATAATAAATGTTATTTAGGTCATATTTATACAGGTTTCCCTTACTTTCTTTAATTTAAGTCTAAAATTTTCAATAAGAAGCTAATGTACTGATAGGTTTTATTTTAACTGATTGGATAGAGCTTCTCCATCATTAATTGACTATAAAGTATATAATCAATTAATTTCTTTATTGACCATCTGGTGATGTGCCTATGTGGAATCTCTTTTTGGGTTGTTACAAAAGAGTGTTTGATGAGCTATCTTGACAGAATTCTATTATTCTGTGCCCTGCTTCATTTTGTTCTCCAAAGTCAAACTTTCCTGTTCAAATTATCTTTTGATTTCCTTTTTTTTTTTTTACCACTTTACCTGTATTCCTAGTACTATTTCTAGTACAACATCAGTCATGGGAACAGAGGCTTGGATTTCCCTTATGTTGAACAGCAGCATACCTTGAATATGAATAGATATTCTTGTTTTTGAGATTATTCCCCAGTATTCTTTTTTTGATCTTCTTAATGACTAGGATGGCTATTCTAGTTCTTCTATGAGATTTTTTGCTCACAGTAGTATATACAGTGATCACATGAATTAAATTCATCCATTCTCATCCATTTAGATTTACTGATATCCAAGATGTCACGATTTGATCTTTCCATCTGTTGTTTGATCACATTGGGTTTACCTTGGTTCATAGAAATTACCTTCCAGTTTCCAATGCAATATTGATCTTTACAGTATCAGTCTTTCTTTTCAATACCAATGTTGAGTTTTCTTTTGGCTTTGGCCCAGCCTCTTCATTAGTACTGTAGCTACTTGTGTTTGTCCTCCACTATTCCCTGGTAGGGTGTTGGACAGTTTCCAACCTGAGGGGTTCATTTTCTTTTCTCATCCCTTTTATCATTTTAATATTATTTCTGAGGTTTCCTTGGCAAAGATACCAGTAATGGGAATGGGAAAAGTGACATAGTTGGAGTCAGGGGACCAAGGTTCTTATTCATGCCTTTTCAACTTAATATCTGTATAACATCGGGGGGGGGGGGGAATCACCAAAATTATGTGTATCTCAGTTTCTTCATTTGTAAAAGAGACAGTTGGTCAAGGTGGTCTGTTTGGCATTTCTCTCTCCTACTATTATCATTTTAAATTGTCTTGAAAATAATCAAGTATAATCATTTTACTAATTTATAAGTTTGAAATCTTGAACCCTGTTCTTTTTTTTAATCTTTATATCACTAAAGTCTTACTCATGACCTTGATCATAGAAGACATTTAATAAATGTTTATTAACTTGATTTGAAATAAGATTGAAAATGCTGGTTGGAGTAAGATCACCAAGAGGCTTGAAAGTTATAGAATTAATATTTTATCCAAGAGGGGAAAAAGTATAATATAAATGTTAGTTATTATTGTTACTGTTTTTAGTAGTTGTAGTAGTAGTAGTAGTAGTAGTAGTAGTGGTGGTGGTGGTGGTTGGGGTGGTGGTAGTAGTAGTAATCATAGCAGCAACAACTGACTGAACTTGAACCTGAAGTCTACAGATTTTACACTGCTTTGTGAAGGGTCGCACTCCACAGTCCAATTCTCTTTGATTCTAGAAAAATCACAAATGACAAATTAACTCTCATCCTGCAGGGTCATATCACTAAAAGAAATTCCCAGGTGATGCATACTCCCAGGACTTTGATTTAGTCTTATTTACTATTTATGGAATGCTGACAGCTTGGAATTGCTCCCACTGAGCACATTTGTAGGTATAGTTCCTACCCTCAGGCATTCCAGAGCTAGAAAAAAATAGACTGTCTTATCTAGGCATACAAGCTGCCTAAAGGGATAGCTTTGAGTCGAGGGGGAGGGAGATGGAGAGAAATTCTAGGAAATTTTTTTCACCAAAAAGACTACAGAGTGATATAATGTCCTTTGCTATAGCACCCTTGAGAACCAATGCTTCAAACATATTTTGGCAACAGGGTAAGGATGTGGTTTAAGTGGACCCAGTGTCCTTGAAAGGAAACTGCTGCTTTCAGTGGGGTGACCTCATAACCCATTTTTGAGGCAGCTTGGCATAGTGAGAAGTAGTGTGCTGAATGGAAGAAATGCTTCATTTAGATTCAAGACTCCGGTTGCATATCCCAGAGCTCTTATACTTACTAGACTGGTGCCATGGATAGGATGCTGAAACTGGAGTCAGAATCAGCTGAGTTCAGATCATTCTGGATACTGATTAGTTGACTCCTTCACCTCTGTGAGTCAAAATTTCTTGTTTTTTTGGTTTCTTTTTTGTAAAACGAAGAACACAGGGTATTTGTCCCTTGAATGACCTTGGAAAAAATCTCTCCTGAACTCCTGCTGAAAGGGAAGTTCGACTAGATAGCTTTCATGTAGTTCTATACCTATATTATTAAGTTTCAAACTTTAGATAAAACTGAGTCTCCCTCTTTTTCTTTTTTATCCTTCTTTCTATCTTCCTTTTGTCCATCCTTCCTTCCCTCCTTAATTCTTTCCTTCCTTCCTTCTTCCTTTCCTTTCCTTTCCTTTCCTTTCCTTTCCTTTCCTTTCCTTTCCTTTCCTTTCCTTTCCTTTCCTTTCCTTTCCTTTCCTTTCCTTTCCTTTCCTTCCCTTCCCTTCCCTTCCCTTCCCTTCCCTTCCCTTCCCTTCCCTTCCCTTCCCTTCCCTTCCCTTCCCTTCCCTTCCCTTCCCTTCCCTTCCCTTCCCTTCCCTTCCCTTTCCTTCCCTTTCCTTCCTTCTTTCCTTTTTTCTTTCTTTCCTTCCTTCCTTTTCTCTCTCTCTCTCTCTCTCTCTCTCTCTCTCTCTCTCTCTCTCTCTCTCTCTCTCTCTCCTCTCTCTCATCATAGGCCATGGACAAGTTACTTCCCCTCTTTTCCTCAGTTTCCTCATTTCTAAATGAAGGGAACTAGAGTAGTTAAATTCTAGTATATTTTCTCATTAAAAATCCTTGACTTGCTCCCATGGTTGTGTTTTCTCTTCCCAAGGATCAGCTTGACTTCAGCTTATGATTCAAAGTAGGTATTGTTTCTGGATCCCTCCATAAATATCTCCTACCTACATATTCTCAGACTTTCAGACATTTTTTTATCACCTAGCAAACCCTTCCGACTAGGTGCTCCTGCTTAGGCTGCTTCTTGTACCCAATGTGTACAAATTGCACACGATTTGAATAGAAAAATAAGATTAGACTTTGGGGGTAGGGAAGAAAGGGATGTAGAGGGAAGTTCTATCAATCTGGAGAGTTAGAGGAGAAAATATAGTTAAAAGTTTGTACTCTTAATGCTTCAGAATTTTGGTGATTTCATCACCCTTTCTCTATTCTTTCCCATTTTAAAAAGTGAAGCTAGGTGGCACTGTGGACAGAGCTGTATCTGTAGTCAAGAAGACCTGAATTCAAATTTGACCTCAGACACCTGGATGACTCTGACCCAGTAGTTTAATTTCTATCTGCCTTAGACTCTTTATTTGTAAAATGGGGATAAAGATAACAACTACTTCCCAGAGTTTTTAAGAGAAAAAATGAGATAGTATTTGGAAAGTCTTTTGTAACCTTATAAAGGTTATATAGATATCATCATCATCAATATATGTTTTTCAGAAATTACATTGGTCCAATAAGTAGCCAGCTGTCCCATTTGGTAAGGGAGTTATACTTGTTGGGAAGATCTGAGTTTAAAGCTAACCTCGTGCCTGTAATAGCTGAGGACACCTGAGGAAACCATTTAAACTCTGCCAGTTTCACTTCTTTTATCTGTAAAATGGGAATGAAATAGTTCCTTCCTCATAGAAAATTACATATATATGTAAAGGTATGTATATATGTGTATAAACATATATAAATTGTTTTTGTTGTTATTTAATCATTTCAGTCGTGTCCAACCTATTTGACTACATTTGGGTTTTTTTCCTTGGGAAAGATACTAGAGTAGTTTGCTATTTCTTTCTTCAACTCATTTTACAGATGAGGAAACTAAGCCAAACAAGATTAAGTGACTTTTCCAGGGCACATAGTTAGTAAGTGTCTGAGATCCAGAGAGAAATAATAGACTTAACTAGTCTTCAACCAAAAAAACTGTCAGTTTCAGCAATACTTTAAGGCTAATAGACTGCTTTCCTCACCATGAATCTGTATAGCTGGTCATGCAGAATGAGAAGTAAAATGCTTCATCTCTGTCATTCAGCTAGTAGAAGGACAAGTTTATTCCGACTCCTAGGTCAGTGCTTTTTTTTAATACAACCCCCCAAAAATTTGTGTTGCCTCTCTCCATATAAATTTTAGCTATTTTTACTATCATCATCATCATCATCATCATCATTACAAGTCAAATAGAAGAGGAAGCTGCCATTATTTTGACACTTGAGGTAAAAAACTTCCAATTTGTAGATGACTTAAGAAGAGATTCCATAGCATCACAAAATGATCACTTTTCCTAAACTGAAGGACTGATTCATGATCTCTCTTTATTTGATAAACTCTTATATTTCCCTGTTTTCTCTAAGATGGTATTATATATATGTGTGTGTGTGTGTGTGTGTGTATGTGTGTGTGTGTGTGTGTATATGTAAATATGTGTGTGAAAAAAAGATCTATATGCCACTTTTCAGAATTTAAAACTTTTTTCTACCTTTTTTTGGCTGTGGAAGCAATTGTTTTTTTCTGTGTATTCTATATTCCAGGCATACCTGCTTTCTGTTTTTTTACACTTAGCCACATGAAACTGCACCATCTTTCTCTGGTTGCCCCTCATATCTGGAAGTTTCTTCCTTCTCACTCCTCTTTTTCAGAATCCCTGACTTCCTCTGAGACAGTTCAATCATCCCTTTACATTTCCTGGTTCTCAGGAATGACAAGTGCTATCATTGAAATAGCATGTGTGTGTTTGTGTGTGTGTGTGTGTGTGTGTGTGCGTGTGTGTGTGTGTGTATCTGTAAATTTTATCTCTTCTCTAAGAAGATAAACTGCTTGAAGGAAAAGAGTTTATTATTGCCCTTTACACCCCTGATATGTGCTCAATACATAGTTGAAAAGGATGTAAAAGTCCATTTCAACTAAATCTTTATTTTACTTGAGGAAACAGGTAGGAACTCGAGTCTTCTGATTCTTAATCCATTATTCTTTCTACTGTTTCATGATTTTTTCCCATTTCTTCTGGATGTTTGTTGCTACAAAGGGACTGTTTTAAAATATATTAACTATATTTTATTGTATTTTATTTATTTCATTAAATATTTTCTAAGTAGATTTTAATATAGTTTAGATCACACTAAGAAATGTTGTAGAGATGTGATTCACAACAAAGTGCTGGACAATTCTATTGTAGAGAAGCGCCTTATTTTAGTTTTGATAAGTATAAATGACCTCAGGAATCTCTTCCAATCCTGTTCTGAGAGCTGCCAGTGAGTTTAATTTGAGTTTTGTTCAAATTGAAATCATATATTTATTTTTTTCCAGTTAACTCAGTTATGATTCTGATCAGAACTCATGGAGATTATGTGTCTACCAATATGTCAGAGACCTGAAGACTAAAATTCCCTTTAGATACTATCTAGATCCAAATTGTTTTACTTAAAAAAAGTGTTTGTACAGACCCATGCTGGAGTGAGAAGACTTGGAATCCAATCCCAGCTTTTCTTCTCACTGTGTGACCTAGAGCTGTGGGAGAAAGAATTTTTCCTTCCCCTTATGGGTTGTATGACCTTGGGCAGGTAACTTTACTTTTCAGGGCCTCAGTTTCATCTGTGATTTAGAGCTGAGATTTGTCCTCAAGTCTGGATCTCTTGAATGAGGCTCTCCAAACTTAGCACAGTTACTTACTGGATGACATAGACATAGCCCATTTTTTACTCACCTGCTTACTTTTTTTCCACACAAGATGCTCCATTATCTTTATTCCTCCATGCCTGGAAGTAAAATTTGGATTCTGTGGACATGCCCAAGATTCCAATTAGTGAAGTGGAAGAAAAAGAAGAGATATTTGAGAAGAACTTAGTGGCTGTCTTTCCTGCTTTTCTCTGGGAGAAATCAGCCCAATTCCCTTAGTACATTATCCTGCACCTTTCCCATTTTTAGTAATTTAACTGTATTTCTTGTTTTCTAGGTTGCCTCCTAGAGACCTATATCCCCAGTTTCTATCAGAGTACCTGGGATATAGTTAAGTGGTTAATAAACACAGAGAGGGTGATGCCATACAATGTTGGTATAAGGAAAAACAATCTGTAACTATTTCACAGTTGTCAAGCAGTTTTAACATGTTTATTATAATGATGACTTATAAAAATATACTGACAAAGAGGGATGAAATAGTGTGGAGTATTTGACTGAACTCTGGCTTCCAGATCTGCCTCTCTTTTACCCTCCTAGGTTTCCTTAGGTAAAATCACTTTATCCCATGGGATTCAGTTTCCTCCTCTATTAATTCAGGTGATTCATAAAATCATACTGTTAGAAATGATTAATTCCAATATTCCCATTTTGCACAAGAAACTGGAGTCTAGAGAAAGAAAGAAGTTCAGTAGATAGTGTGGGCTTAGAGTGCAGATAGAGTGGACTCAGAACCAAGAATCTAGGTTCAGATTCTGATTCTGAAATGTATTAGCTTCATGAACTTGGGAAACTTATTTAATATCACTGATGAAATGAGGACATTTTACTAGATGACTTCTAAGGTTCCTTCTAATTTTAAATGACTAATTCTGTGAAAGTAAGACAATATAGTATTGATATTGCAAGTTGTAGCATAAATCCCCATTTTATAGATTAAAAAAAGAAAAGTTGAAACTTGATTATGGACTAAGAACTATTAAGTTTGAGAGCTGAGATCTGAATGCCTTAACTCCAAGTCCATTACTCTTCTTGCCACAACACATTAAACTCTTATAGTGACATGCCAAAGCAGAACTGTGTGTTAACTGCTGAGCCAAGACTTAACCCAAGTCTTCTCCCCTTGCATCCAGCACTCTACAATCTACACCACATAATGATTGCCTCTAACTACACTGCTCTGCAAGAGTTGGATGTAAAATGAATACTTATTCACTGATGATAGATCACTAATTTGGTTTTCAGGGAGAAGATGGTTAGAATTGACCCTAAAGCACAGAATAATGCAGGTACTTCCCAAGCAATCAAATTTATGGCCAGGAAATAACTCTGACACTAGGGAGAATTTTTCTCTGTTTATATGGCCTTTTCTGCACAGCTGCTGACTTGACAATGATTCTTCGGTTGCTGGACCTACTAATTTTCTTAATTGTAAAATTGCTTTCAATGCTTTTTTTTTTTTACTATTTTTCTCATGAATTGTTCTTTAACAATAATTTCAGAATGTGTGCTTATATGTTTAAAAATCCATATATATATATTTATAATTATGATTTCATATAAAGGTGGATCATGAACTTTAATATGGGGGAGGAAAGGAGATGTGCTGAATAGATGAGGGTTGAGCAGAAAGTGAAGTAATTATGTGTGAGAGACTTTTTAGTTGTCTAAATCTTTGTGACTCCATTTGGGGTTTTCATGGTAGAAAAATGAAAGCAGTCTGACATTTGCATCTCCAAATCATTTTACAACTGAGGAACTGAGGCAGAATTAAATGACTTGCCTGGATTACACAGCTAGTGAGTGTCTGAGGATGGATTTGAACTTACAGTTTTTCTGATTCCAGAGTAGTCTTTCTTTCCTGATTAGTCTTCCTGATTTTATCCATACCTAGCTGCCCCTTCTGTATATTCTCTACTGAATGTATACATATATGTTTTATTGAAGACTTTATATTTGATCCTGATGGTGAATTATTCCAAACTAATCTTTAGAAAAATCATCTTAGCTATTGAGTAGAGTATGAATTGGAGTTGAAGAGATTTTAAGGAGGGAGTTCAATTAGAAGTATATTTCTGTAAAACATGGAAGAAGTCCTGAACTAGGATTGTGACTTTAAGAGTGGAGAAAAGACATTTAGAAGAGTTGTTATGTACCCTTCAATTGGGAAATGGCTAAACAAATTATGGTACATGAATACTATGGAGTATTATTGTTCTATAAGAAACCATAAATGTCTGGACTCTAGAGAAGCATGGAATGAATTACAGGAGCTGATGATGAACAAAGGGGGTAGAACCTAGAGAACAATGTTCACATTAACAACATCATTGTGAGATGAACAATCTTGATGGAAGCAGTTCCTCTTAGCATTTCCAAGAATTAGGAGGACAACACTATTAGACTGGCTATGGACAATGTTATCCCCATCCAGAGGAAGACAAACAAAACAAAACAAAAAGGAACAACCAGCCCTTCAGAATCTGATGAACACTTTATAAAAATTATCTCTTATATATCTCTTTCCCTTTAATCTTTATTCCTCATACCGAAAATGACTTAATCTGTAAACATGTTTATCCAAAATATATATGTACAATGCTAACCTGATTGTTTGCCACTGAGGGAAGGGGGTGTGTGAAGGGAGGGTAGAAAGAAATTTTGTAACTTAAAAATATGCATGTTCATATGACTGAAAAAATAAATAACAATTTAAAAATAAAAAATAAACTATAAAGTTGTTATGAAACAACAAAATTAGGCAATGAGTTGGCTATATGAAGTAAGAATTCTTTTGCTAGAATTGCTTAATTTTATAAAATTTTTAATTGAATTTACAATATTTTGACAGAAATTCTTTAATTATGCATCATGAAATGGAACTTAAAAATGAATTTTAAGTGTAACTTTGACAGAAAATTCATTCCCTCTTTGCTCCCCTCCCTGACCACCCTCCCCTCCCCACACACAACAACATACACTCTTAACCTTGATTATGGACCCTCAGTTTTTAATGTGGTTTCAATGAAATCAATTCCCAGGCTACAAAACCATGTTGATCTCTATCTTCTGTATATATATGTTTCTTAACATTTCATGATGAGTAGCAAAAGGAGAGGTTGTGTTGAAGACTATCTCTATTTGGGAATTTATGTAATTTTGTAACAATTCTTTTTCTCAGTATCTAAGTTTTTTAATCAGAGTTCATCAGTTGCACAATGGAGATCAAGCCTTCTGAAAACAAAAAAAAAAAATATTCCTCCAAGTACTTCTGGGGTAGAAGTTTTGCAATCTGATGAAGATATTAAGATACTATAGTCAGTCCTACTTAGAATTCTTAGAATAATTTTCATATATCCTTAATAAAAAAGGGAATAAATAAAAAATAAAAAATATATAATATCTATATAAAATAAAAATAATTTAAAGTAAATATATAATGTATAAATATATTAATAAAACATAAACTAAAATGCATAATATATAATAAATTCACATACAAATACATACATAAGTGAATATGCATAAATGGAACTCATTGTTTTTCCAGTCTTCAGTGCTCTATCCTTTCATCATCTTCTCCATGACAAATTACTTTTTCCTTATAGTAATTATTACATTAAACATTGATATTTTCAATAACTTTCCAATATAAAAAATTCAATGCTATATATTAAAATAGAAAAAAAAAACAATAATATCTTCTTCAGCTGCCACATTCCTTTGAATACCTTTTCTACTTTCATGACAATTAATTAGGCCATTTTAAAAACAATAATTGATAAGCTCTTGGCATCATTTTAGTTTTTTTTGTCATATGCTCCTTCAATATGAATGATGTTCTTTAATTGTGAACTTAGATGAGCCATGATACACTGTATTTCCTTTTAATTATCTGCTGAAATACCTCTAATAATAACTGCAAAATACTCTTTAAGAGTTACACTTTTTATCTGTATTCTTGGAGTGATATTCCTTTTTAAAAAAATTATTATATAGTTTCATCTATATGTACATGTATATTTTTAAGTTATAAATTTCCTTCTACCATCCCCCCCCAGTGGCAAACAGTCAGGTTAGCATTGGACATACATATTTTGATAAATGTTGACAGTTTTGTTATTTTTGGCATGTGGAATTAGGATTAAGGGAGTTACATAAAAGATAATTTTTATAAAGTGTTCAGATTCTGAAGGGTTGTTTGTGTGTGTGTGTGTGTGTGTGTGTGTGTGTGTGTGGTGTGTGTGTGTGTGTGTGTGTGTATGTGTGTGTGTGTCTGTCTGTCTGTCTGTGTCTGTGTCCATGTTTTGTTTTGTTTTGTTTTTCTTCCTCTGGATGGGATAACATAGTCCATAGTGGGTCTAATATAGTTGTTCAAGCTCTCTGAACTGTTGAGAGGAGCTGCTTCCATCAGTTATTCATCTCACAATGTCATTAATGTGTATTTTCTTGGTTCTACTCCCTTAACTCAGTAATTAACTTAACTAAGTCATTCCATGTTTCTCTAGAGTCCGACCATTCGTGGTTTATTATAGAACAAAAGTATTCCATAGTATTCATGCACTCTAACTTGTTTGATTGGCAATTGATGGGCATCCCCTCAATTTCTAATTCTTTGCCACTATAAAAACAGCTGATATATATATATATATATATATACACATTATATATATATATACACATTATATATATATATATATATATATGTGTGTGTGTGTGTGTGTGTGTGTGTGTATTGGAACATGTAGGACTTTTTCCTTTTTTCATAATTTCTTCTGGATATAAACCTAGAATAGTAATTGCTGGGTCAAAGGGTATGAACAATTTTATTGTTCTTAAGGCATAATTCCATATTGCTCTCCAGAAAGGTTAGATCTATTCACAACTCTGCCAGCAATGCATCAATGTCTCAATCTTCCAATAACCTCTCCAGCACTGATCATTTTTCCTTTTGCTCATCTTGACCAATTGGTGTGATATTCTTAAAAATGATAAATATAAAATTTAGTCAAAGAGAACAATGAAACACCTACAAAAAGATATGTATATTCATCTATCTGTCCATCCATCTATTTTTTATCTTTCTTCCTCTTTTTTCTTTCTATTAGACCGACTATGGACAATGTTATCCCCATCCAGAGGAAGAAAAACAAAACAAAATAAAAAAGAATAACCAACTCTTCAGAATCTGATGAACACTTTATAAAAATTATCTCTTATATATCTCTTTCCCTTTAATCCTTATTCCTCATACCAAAAAATGACTAAATCTGTAAAGGCCACCACAGAAGATAAGGGAGAAGAGGACTGATTTTGGTCTTATACGATATTGTATTATATAATCCTTTAATGTTTGGAAATAGTTTCTCATTTCATCCCTCTTAACTACTATGGGATGTTGCTGCTTTTATTATTCCAATTTTACCACTGAAGAAACTGAGTCAGACATATGTTAAATGACTTGGCTAGGATTATACAGCTAAAAGATGTCTGAGCCTGAATTTAATCTCAGGTTTTCTTGATTCTGTGTCAGAATTTTAATCTAATACATTGCCAAGCCTTCTAAGTCAATTTTGAAACAGAGGAACAGGCTACTCAGGGGCATAGAAATTTCCCTGTCTCTAGAAGTATTTAATAAAAGATGAAGTGCCTGTTTTGGGGGAATTGTTGTAGAAGAGATTAAAGAGATTAAAAGACCAAGAATTTTCCAAGTTTGAGATCCTAGGTTTAATTGTGTACTTATTGTTTATAATTTTCTTTAACTTCATCACTATTTGTCATGGTGGAAGGATAGGCACTGATGATAGTGGCATGTCATTTTCCTGGAAGTGACAATCTTATTGTCATGAGCCTGTCATTCACTCCTTTTGGTAGGCAACCAAGAATGTTGACTATATTAGTTGGTTTTTTTTTTTTAAGGTTTTTGCAAGGCAAATGGGGTTAAGTGGTTTGCCCAAAGCCACACAACTAGGTAACTATTAAGTGTCTGAGACCGGATTTGAACCCAGGTACTCAGGACTCCAGGGCCAGTGCTTTATCCACTGCGCCACCTAGCAGCCCCGAGTATATTAGTTTTGATTGCAAAACCTACCCCAGCTTCACATCATTCCCTTTCACTGGGACTGCTCCAGAAAAAATGTATCCAGATCAGACTTCAATAAGTTGGCTTTCATTTGCCAGGCTATTATCAATGTACCAAAAGAAGACAAGTTTATAATTCTGGTTGACTTTAATGGTAGAGTAGGCTCAGATTACTAGACATGGCAGGGAGTCCTTGGGAGGAATGGAGCTGAAAACAGCAAGAGCAGTATTCACCTTCTACTGAAGATTTGTGTATCTCCTGATGTCCTCATCACAAACATTGTCTTCCATTTACCTAAATGCAGTAGAACTTCCTTGATGCACCCTCATAGCAAACATTGGTGTCTATTAGATTATGTGATTGTAAGGAGAAGAGGTAGACAGGATGGATGTGAGAGTGACAAAGGCAATATATGATGCAGAGTGCTGGACTGATCACAGACTCATCCTCTCTATGCTAAATATTCATAGTCAACCAAAGTGGCAGCTCCAAGGCAAAATGAATACTAGAAGAATTAATGTCAAGAGCTTAGAATGTTTCTCTGTATTAGTGAAATTGAAATTTATGCAGACAGTGAAAAACGAAAATGCTTTTATAATGCCCTGAAGGCTATTATGGGTCAAAGCTATATGGTGCTTCTCAACTATTCATTGCTGATGGATCCACATTGATTAATGATAGGGACATGATCCTAGAGAGATGGACTGAACACTTTCATGGTGTTCTTAATAGATCATCATCAGTCAATGCAGAAGTCATTGACCATTTACCTCACATTGAGGACCCTAGCTGAAGTTCCAACTGAACAAGTGTTGAATGCTATTAAGCTCCTTTAAACTGGCAAAGCACCTAGTGCTGATTCTATTCCAGCTGAGATCTACAAGGTAGGGGGTCCATTATTTATCCAAAAACTAACTGACATTTTCCAGGTTACATGGCATGAAGAAGTTTATGCCCCCCAAATTCAAGGATGCATCCATTGTCCATCTCTAAAAAGGTAACAGGAACAGATTGTCCTGTGACAATCACAAAAGTAGTTCTCTTTTAGTCAATGCTGGTAAGGTTCTTGCCAGGGTCCTTCTCAATAGACTGATCCTTCACCTGGAAATTGGTCATTTTCCTGAGAGCCAGTGTGGCTTCAGGAAGGTTAGAGGAATAGTTGATATTGTGTTTCCTGCCCAACAACTCCAGGAAAAATGCCAGTAACAGAACAGATATTTATAGATCTGGCCAAGGTCTTTGATACCATCAGTTGTGAGGGTTTATAGAAAATTATGCCAAATTATGTCTGAGAAATTCATCAGTGTTGCACATCAGTTCCATGATGATATACATTCCTGGGTCCTGGATAGTGGACAATGCTCTAGAGATTTCCCAGTAACCCATGGAGTAAAACAAGGATGTGTCCTTGTTCTCATACGTTGTAGCATGATGTTTTCAGCTATGTTATAGATGACTTCACTGAGGATGAACATGGCCTCAAATTCAGCTATGCACTGATAGTAAATTCTTAAACTTGAAAAGGCTAGAAGCTAAGACCAAAGTGGAGGGAGTGTTGGTGCTTGATCTTCTGTTTGCAGATGACTGTGCCCTCAATGCAACCTCTGAAGCTGCGATGCAACAAAGTATGGATTGATTCTCTGCTACTTGTGCTAATTTTGGTCTAACAATTAACACAAGAAAACATAGGTGCTCCATTAGCCAGCACCACACCATCCAAATGTGGAACCATTGATTATAGCAAGTTTTGAGTACTGTGGACAAAGTCACTTACCTTGGCAGTGTCCTTTCCAAGGAGGTTCACATTGACAATGAGGATGACATTTGAATTTCCAGAGCTAGCTCAGTATTTGGGAGGCTCCAAAAGAAAGTATGGGAGAGAAGAGGTATTAGACTGGCAACCAAACTGAAGATTTACAGAGCCATTGTGCTGACCTCATTGTTATATGCCTATGAAACCTGGACAGTCTACCAATCGCATGTCAGAAAACTATTGCTTTCATTTAAATTGTCTTATGAAAATTCTGGAGATCACCTGGCAGTATCTGGATACCAGATACTGAGGTCCTTTCTTGAGCTAAACTGCCTTCATTACTTGAGCTAAACTGACTATATTACCACAGAGAGCCCAACTACGTTGGACTGGACACATTGTTAGAATGTCAGACATACACTTGCTAAAATAACTATTTTATGGAGAACTAACACAGGGCACTCACAAGGGGGTCATAAGAATCTACATTGAGAACCTTGAGTCATTGAAGAACTTTGGAATTGTATAGCATGGGAAACACTGGCGCAGGACTGCCAGCATAGTGTACCCTCATCAGTGAGGGTGCTGTGCTCTATGAGGAAAGCAGAACTGAAGCAGCTCAAAAGACACATTAACAATATGTAAGTTTAGTGTTTACATGGACTATTTGTGCCCAACCTGTGGTAGATCATTCCAAGCTCATATTGGTCTGATCAGTCACAGTAGGACACATTGTATTTTGTCTCAAACATAGTGATATCATTTTGATCTTCTTGGAAAAAGGACAAGAACCAACCCACCAACCAACAAACCAACCAGCTATTGTTTACAAAATACTAGGAGGATTGCAAAAACAGATAAAACATCCCCACCTTCAAATGTAATTAACCACTGCCTTATATTATTGCTATTTGTGATTGTGACTTTTTTTTCAACTTAGGGAAGTCATTTTACAAGGTTTTATATGCTGACTCTGTCATCAGGATGATCAAGAATTTAATGTACATTGTAGGCATAATAAATGTAGTCCTATTGGATCCATCTATTTGGTCCCCATTTATTATTACCTTTTGCTATGCTCATTTTCTACTTTTGAGTCTCCTCTTCAATAGAGCTTGGATGAAAAAAGAGAGAATCGTACATATTTCCTACTCATCATTTTCTGCATAATCCAAATTTAATACTGTTTCTAACAGAGAATCCTTCCTTTGACACTTCCAATCCTGCCTTTATAACTTATTACATACTGTTTGATTTCAGATAAGTTGGTTAACTTGTTCTTCCAGCAAGAGCAGTGTGTGTGTGTGTGTGTGTGTGTGTGTGTGTGTGTGAGAGAGAGAGAGAGAGAGACAGACAGAGAGACAGAGAGACAGAGAGATAGAGAGAAAGAGAAAGAGACAGATACAGAAAGACTGAGAGACAGAGACAGATAGAGGAAAGCAGATGAGAGGAGATTAGAGCACAGAAACAGAGAATGAAACTAAAAGATGGAGAGTGAGAGAGAAAGATGGAGATACAGAAAGAAGGGAAGGAAGAAGAAACAGAGAGAGACAAAGAGAAACAGAGACAGAGAGAGATTGTCAGAGAGGTAGGGAAACATTAAAAAAACAGTGATAGAGACAGAGTTACAGAGAGACAGAGACAAACAAAGACAAGAGAGAGACAGAGACATAGAGATAGAGAAAGATATACACACAGAGAGACAGAGATGAGAAAGAGAGAGAGAGAGAGAGAGAGAGAGAGAGAGAGAGAGAGAGAGAGAGAGAGAGATCACTAGACAAGTCACTCCTTTTTTTGCTTTGAAATCTTGGAACACAAAAGGTTAGAATATTAAACACAGGATGTTAAAACTTAGAGATTTGTAGTATAATTTTTTCATTTGACAGCAAAGAAAACTGAGGTTTGGACCCTGGATTTGTTAGTAGGCTACTTATATGTCCCTGTCACAACTCTTTTTCCTCTCTTACATTTCTGCTACACTAGAAAAGTCTGGCATCTACTCACCTCATATTTGAATGACTATTTGAGCCCTCTGCTTTACTTGATGTAAAGTTCTTCTGTCAAATCATCTCACATACTACTGCATACTAAACTTCCTAAAACACTGTTGTCATTTTTTAAAATGTTTAAGAAAAATTTTGATTCCAAATTTTATCCTTCCCTCCCTCCCTGACATGGTAAGCAATCAGATTTATGTTATGCATATGTAATCATCTATAACTTTTTATATTAGTGATTTTTACAAGAAGATTTAAATAAAAGAAAAAATGAAAGAAAATGAAAAATAGCATGCTTCAGTCTGCATTCAAACACTATCAGTTTATTCTCTGGAGGCAGATAATATACTTCATCATTAGTCTTTTGAGATTGTCTTAGAACTTTGTATTGCTCAGAATAGCTAAGTCATTCAAAGTTTTTCATTGAACAGTATTATTGTTACTGTGTACAATGTTTTCTAGTTCTGTTCACTTTATTATGTAAAAATTCATGTAAATCTTTCAGGGTTTTTGAAATCATCATCCTGTTATTACTTATTCTACTATAATATTTGATCACATTCATATAAACCATAGCTTCTTTAGCTTTTCCCCAATTGATGGGCATTCCTTCATTTTCAATTCTTATCCACAACAAAAAGAGCTGCTATAAATATTTTTATGCACTTAGGTCATTTCCCCTATAGACCTAACAGTGCTATTGCTAGGTGAAAGAGTATGTAGTTTTATAGCCTTTTGACTATAGTTCCAAATTATTCTCTAGAATGGTTGCATCAATTCACAACTCCACCAATATTGCATTATTGTCCCAGTTTTCTTACATTTTTAGCAACATTTTCCTTTTTTGTTATATTAGTCAATCTTTTTGGTGTGAGGTAGTACTTCAGAGTTGTTTTAATTTTCTTTCTCTAATTAGTTGTGATTTAGAACATTTTTGTATGACTAGATAGCTTTCTTTGTTTAGAAACTGCCTATTCATATTCTTTGACCATTTATCAATTGAGGAATGATTTATATTTTTATAAATTTGGATCAGTTTTCTATATATTTTATAAATGAGGCCTTTATCATAGATACTTATAAATTCTTTCACATTTTTTTACTTTTGTTATAATTTTGGCTGCCTTTGTTTTATTTGTGCAAAACCTTTTTGATTTTTATATATTCAAAACTATTTTATATTTTGTAATGCTCTTTATGTCTTCCCTTATCTATAAATCTAATGCATAAACTGTTTCATGCTCTCTTAATTTGCTTATGAAATCACCCTTTATGTGTAAATCATGTACCCATTTTGACCTTACTTGGTATACATTGTGAGATGATGATCTATACCTAGTTTCTTCCATACTGTTTTCCAATTTTCCCAGCAGTTTTTGTTCCAAAGCTTGAATTTGGGGGTTTATCATATACTGATTTGCTAGATTTCACTGTTATATCATTTTTTTAAATTGATATTTAATTTTTCCAGATACATGCTATGAAAATTTTTCAACATTCCTCCATATGCATATGCCTAGTTTTAAGTTACATAATTTTCTTTCACCCTCCCTTCCCAACTTCCTCCCCTCAGTAGCAAACAGTCAGGTGATTATTATACATACACAATTGTGTTAAATATATTTACAAATTAGTCATCTTCAGTATGAGGAATTAGGAATAAGGGAAAAGAAAGAAAACCATGGGATAGGAAAGAAATACATAAGAGAAAGTTTTAAAAAGTGATCCCAGCATTCATCAGATCCTGAAGTGTTTTTTTTTGTTGGTTTTGCTTTGTTTTTCTTTCTCTGGATGGGAATTGCATTGTCCAGAGATGATCTAATAGGGTTGTCCTAGTTCTCTGAACTGCTGAGAGGAGCTGCATCCATCAAGGATGATCAAATCACAATACTGTTGTTAATGTGTAGAATGTTCTCTTGGTTCTGCTCCCTTTGCTCAGCATCAGATCATTTAAGTCATTCCATGCTTCTCTAGAGTTTGGCCACTTGTGGTTTCTTAGAGAACAATGATATTCCATAACATTCATATACCATAAGTTGTTCAGTATTTCACAAATTGGTGGACATCCCCTCAATTTCCGATTCTTTGCCACTATAAAAAATAACTGTTATGAATGTTTTGGAACATGTGGGACTTTTCCATTTTTATGTTTCTCCTGGATATAGGTCTAGCATTGGAATTGCTGGGGCAAAGGGTCTGAACAGTTTTATTGCTCCTTGGGCATGGTTCCATATTGCTCTCCAGAATGGTTGGACTAGTTCACAACTCCACCAGCAATGCATTAATATCCAAATCCTCCCACAACCTCTCCAATATTGAACATTTCCTTTTCTGTCATCTTAGCCAATCTCTTATCATCCTGCTATGATGGGTCTGGGGGAATTTAACTTGTCTGATTTTTGTTTTTAGTTTTTGCAAGGCAATGGGGTTAAGTGGCTTGCCCAAGGCCACACGGCTAGGTAATTATTAAGTATCTGAGGCCGGATTTGAACACAGGTACTCCTGACTCCAGGGCCGGTGCTCTATCCACTGTGCCCCCTAGCCACCCCCACTTGTCTGATTTCTTGGACAAGTTCTATGCATGCTCAAATAGTAGGATCTGTTTTGTAGGATTTTGTAGGATCTGAATTTTGCTAGCATAACCTGTCATAAACTAGGGTTGTTTCCATTTCATGGAAAGGCTTCGAAGGCCTCTTGAAAAAACATAAATAACTTTATTTGTTGGTAGTGTTGGATTCCAGTCAGGTAAATCAAATTTGAAATTCTGCCTTATTTGCTATCTGATCCTTTCCATGTCTACCTCTCTGTATCCTCATTTGAGTTTTGTTTTGTTTTGTTTTGGGCAGACACTGGAATGGTTTGCCATTTCCTTCTACAGTGCATCTTACAAATGAAAAAACTGAGACAACAGGGTTAAATGAGTTTCCTTTGATCATACATCTAGGAAGTGTCTGGAATCAGATTTGAATTTAGGAAGCTGAGTCTTCCTGACTCCAGGTCTGGTACTCTATCCACTGGGCCACCTAGAGACCCATGTGACTTTAGGCAAGTCATTTAACCACTCAATTTACTCATGTTTAAATAGAAGTAATTATAGTACTTACTTCAAAGGGTTGTTGTAGAGATCAAATGAGATAATGTATTGTAAATTGAAAATATAAATGCTTATGATGATGATGATGATGATGATGGTAATGATATCTAAATTCTCCAGATCCATTGATAACTGACGTTTGTGCCCTTCCTGTTTTCCATGCTGCTTCTAAGAGTGTTTGCAACAAAGTAACATTAACTGAAACTTCTCATATCTATCCAGAATGACTTTAATGGTAGTTGGGACCTTCTCAGTGATAATGGAATACTTATTCCCTTTAGCTGTACAGACACAGTTAGCTCTTGGTCTGAATCACCTGATGACTAAAATCCAGAACAGGGAAAATTGATAAAGAAAAAGGTGTCAGTGTGAATAAAAGCACCCAAAAATCAATAAGTCAGTCAGCTAGTATTTTTAAAGCTTCTACTATGGATCAAGTCCATGTCAACATTAAAGAGATGATGAAAGGCAAAAGGCAATCTGTGTCTTCAATATCTTTTGAATATATTTTCTGTATATAAACAGATCACAGGTAAATTAGAGATAATTTCTGAGAAAATCGAACTAAGATTAAGGAAGACTAGGAAAGAATTCTTGTGGGGGGGGAGATTAACTAGTATATGAAAGAAACCAGGGAAGGCAGTTGGTGGTGATGAGGAAGGAGAGAATTTTGGGCATGAGAAATTGCCAGTTAAAACATTTAGAGTTTATTTGGGACATAGAGAAATTTGGGACATTCCTGTGAGAAGCAGGAATAAAGTAGTGTTACTGGATCATAGAATGGGATTTGGTGAGGTAGGAGTGAAGTGTAAAAAAAAAAGCTAAAAAGGTAGGAAGGGGTAAAGTTTATAGAATGTTTTAAAAGCTGAACAGAAGATTTTATATTTGATCCCAAAGAACCTAGAGAACCACTATGCTTATTAAATAAAAAGGTGACATATTCAGAGTTAGGCTTTAGGAAGATTATTGTGATAGCTGAGTGGAGATTGGTTGGAACTCAGGGGAGACTGAAGGCAGAGAGACCAACCAACAGCTACTGGCATAGTCCAAATGAGAGGTGATGAGGACCTATACCTGAGTGGTAGTAGTGTCAGATATACCAGAAATGCCATGAAGTCAGAAATGATAGCATATGGGAGGTGGGAGAAAGTCAAGAGTTGAGGAAGACATTTAGGTTGGGAACTTGAATAACTGAGAGGATGCTATTGTCCTCCATAGTAAAAAAAAGCCAAATTGAGAAGGGCAGCAGGAAGATACAGAGGTCAGTTTTTTAAAATTATATAAATATTTTTTCCAATTATATACAATGGTAGTTTCTACCAATCTTTTTTTTTGCAAGGTTTTTGAATTTTACAAATTTTCCCCCTCCCTACCTCCTCCCTCTCCCGGACAGAAGGCAATCTGATATAGTCTTTGCATTTGTTTCCATTATATGAATAGATCAAAATTAAATGGATTGAGAGGAAAAAAACATATTCATAAGGAAGAAAGCAAACATTAGAGAAAGCAAAATTATGTAATACATAAGATAAGTTATTAATTATTGACAGTCTTCTCAAATAATATTTAAAGAACCTAATATATACAAGACTGTTTTAAGGGCTGCTGATGTAAAGATGTATAATGATCCAATGATCCTGACTTCCAAGAACTTATAATTATAATATGGATATAAGTTAATGTTGTTATAATTCATCCTTCATTACTCATTGATATCATAGGGTGTTGTCCTGACCTACTCATGTATTAGATTTAAGAGAGATCCACCTGTACAAAGTTGTCAGTCTTACTCTATCTTCCAGACACAAGTACATCACAAGGTATCATCGAAATGCTCTAGGGAGACCTGAGGAGAAAGAATTCATTTCCATTTTAGTGGGGGTGGGGGAAGGGGCAAAGTGAAGAAGCTGTATCAATAGATCTTAGTGGAGGAGGTATCACTTGAGCTAGGTCTTGAAATAAAAGAAGAGTTTCAGTAGATAGAAATCAGGTAAGAATATGTGCTAGCTAGATAATTTAAGAAAGCTATAGATTGAAGGTATAGAAAATGGTAGAATAGGGCAACTAGGTGGAGCAGTGGATAGAGCACTAACCCTGAAGTCAGGAAGACCTGACTTAAAATTTGGCCTCAGCTATGTGACCTTGGACAAGTCACTTAATCCCATTGCCTTGCAAAAACCAAAAAAAATGGCAGAATGGAGTACCATTTTAAACACATAGAAGTTTCAGTCCTGAACTGTCAATGATTAGTTGGGATTATTTTGGATGTGATATCACTAAGAACATTAAGAAATTTTACTTTATAATTTTTCACCTTCAAATGCTTTTTAATTCATGGAATTTCTGGGACAGTTAGACCTTGTTGAAATCCATCCAAACAGGCATTTCTGACTCGAGCACTGTAGAGCAGTCTGAACTCCTTCCACATTTCTTTCTACCTCTAAATATCTCTGTATATTTATCCTTCCCCTCCTCCTTCCTTCTAGTATTGGGGGAAGCAGTGTTCTTACTCCTTGTCAAGGTCAAATACCTTACCTATGCTCTTGATTGTATTCCCTCTGGACACCTTTGTGGAACCTGGTATTCAAAAAAAATCTCATTGGATCATGGGTTGAATTAAGAGAGGAAACCTCCCATGAATAAGGAGATAATTATTCCACTGCACTCTTTTCTCATTAGACCACAGCTGGAACAGTGCATTCAATTAGGGAACCATGCTGAAACAAGCTCTTCTTTCTCACTTCTCTATGCCTCTATGTGATCTCTTCCTATAGTTACTATAGTTTGGAATTTCTGTTTATCTCTTAATTTCTTCTTAAATATATCTCTTTTCATCAGTTTCAGTGCAGAGTGACACACGAAAACTTAATTTTGAGCAGTAAAATATTTGTTCCGATCCAGGCCCTGACACTCGTTGCCCTGCTATTGACAAGCTAAGCATCCATTTCCTAATCTAGAAAATAGGGATGCTAATGCTTGTATTGTTACCCTATTAAATGGGTATTTGTAAAGAAACATCTTCTCCATAACTGGTATGTCCTTTCACCTCACATCTTGTTTCTGTTCTTTTCAGATGAATTTCAAAGACTACTCTCTACATGAGTCTATTTCTTCATATCTAACTTCTAGCATCCTCTCTCCAAATTACCTTGTATTCTAGCTACTATGTGTTTATTTTCTTTTAATTGATTTTATACACACACACAAACATGTCTTTGTTATCTTTTCCCTTTAAAATATAAACTTCTTGACAATAGGAATTATTTCACTCTTTGTATTTATCCTAGCAAAGAGCTGGCATAGAGTAAGATCTTAATAAGTATGTTTTGATTGACTGATTGCAATGACTATTTAGAAAATATGACTTTTGTCATATGGCTTCTTATTTATCCCATTGTCTTTTACAAAGCCTAGAACAATAATCCATCAATTATGTGGGTGAATATGGTTTGAATTCCACAAATGAAAGAGCTCAGAAGCCCATATTCTTTTTCAATAAGAGTCTCAGATGGTAGTGACTACTAAGAACTGACCCCTGAACAACAAAGAATAAAATTACACACACACACACACACACACACACACACACACAAACACACACACAAACA
This sequence comes from Macrotis lagotis, assembly GCF_037893015.1. Taxonomy (NCBI): domain Eukaryota; kingdom Metazoa; phylum Chordata; class Mammalia; order Peramelemorphia; family Peramelidae; genus Macrotis; species Macrotis lagotis. The sequence continues at coordinate 608,230,425 of NC_133666.1, read as the reverse complement.
GAGAAAGAGAGAGAGAGAGAGAGAGAGAGAGAGAGAGAGAGAGAGAGAGAGAGAGAAGAGAAGAGAAGAGAAGAGAAGTGGGGTGAGACAAGAAAAGAGAAAGGTCACATTGAGGTTGAAGGGAACAAATGAGGGGGAAAGGGGGGTAGAGAACTCCCAGGCAGATCAAATGTGTTTGTGTGTGTGTGTGTGTGTGTGTGTGTGTGTGTGTGTGTGTGTGTGTGTGTGTGTGTGTGTGTGTGTGTGTGTGTGTGTGTGTGTGTGTGTGTGTGTATGAGAGCGAGAGAGAGAGAAATAATGAAATTGGCTACATCCTAACAGTCAGGAAGGAAACGATTAAAGATATAGCAGTTATTCAGAACGAGTTGTCTGTGTGAAATCAGACCATTGGCTGGTCAGAACAAAGGTCAAAGTAAACATCAGATTAGAAGAAAGGATAATGAAGAGAAGTAGAAACTGCATGAAATTGCAGCAATTCCAAATCACCCTACTTAAATGTTGTCAACTGTCCCAAATGAGGAGCAGCTAAAAAGTAACATAACATTTCCTGGAGATGTAAGAGGCAGCAGGGTCAGTCAATCAGTCGCTCAAAACCCAATTATTAGGCATATATTATGAATAGAATGTAATGGAAAAAACCCTGGATCTGGAATTGGAGGACCTGGGTTCTAAATCCCAGCTTTGCTGATTATTAGATGTTTGACCTTAGTGAAATCACTTAGACTCAAAGCGTCTCAATTTCCCTATCAACAAAATAAAAAGGTTAAACCAAACTATCATATTTATGTCCTTTGATCTTTTAAGTTTAACCAGTGCCAAAAAAACAGTGGCCATAATGGAAACATTTTAGTAAGAAGCTCTTAGAGCAAACAAAACCCTCAGAAAATTATGAATTAGCAATTATTTAATCTCTTTGCTAAGGGGAGAGTCAAGGAAACCAAGGAAAATATTACAGCAGTGCCTTGTTGACTTTAAAAAGTCCTTGAAGGAGGAGAGATAAAGGAAGATTTCTAGGCAATATAATATCACCAAAAAAGATAAAAAAAAATCAGGTAAAGGGGAAAAAATAAAATGAACCTGAAAGAGATTACTATCAGACCTGGCTAAAATACATTAATCTTTTTCTTTTTTTAACAAAACTTTTATATTATTTTTTCCAATTACATACAAGGATAGTTTTCAACATTCATTCTTTTACAAGCTTTTGAAGTTCACATTTTTCTATCACTTTCCCTTCTCTCTCTCCTTCCCATGGCAGCAAACAATCTGATATGGGTTGTACATGTACAATCATGTTTAACATATTTCCATATTAGTCATGTTGTGAAAGAATTAGAGATATGGAAATATCCATGAGAAAGAACGAAAAAACAAAATAATTTTTAAATGAGCATAATATGTTTTACTCTGCATTCAAACTTCATAGTTTTCTCTGAATGTGAATGGCATTTTCCATAACAAGTCTCTCAGGATGGTCCTTGATAACTGAACAGATGAGAGGAGCTGTGTCCGTCTTAGTTGATCATCTTACAATGTTACTAAAACAGATCATCCTAAGAATAGTTTGTATATGAATCTTTAAGTCCAACAGCATGCATAATGGAATAGATTTATCAGTGTTTTGATTGTGTTCTTTTATCATTGTTGAAAGTAATATCATTTACCAACTTTGTAAGCTGAAAAAATGGCAGGGAGCTCAGGGAGAAAAGTTGTACCTTTACTAATTCAGAAGAAAGCTATTCCTAAGGCAAGATATGTGTAAAAGGGACTCAGAGACTAGTTCTAAGTTTTTAAGGGTAAACTATCAAATGAATAAGATAAAAAAAATAATGTCCCCCCAAAAAGTGACCAAAAAGACATCAGTAGCTGCTCTTTATGCTTACTTTTTTTATCTGTGTAAAATCTTTATGAGAATAGTCTATCTATCACTGAGGGAATCATTCATGAAAATATGAAACAACAACTTGCAGGTTTTCATCAGCAATTCTTATCAGCAGACAGAATCCTTTATGTTTACTCTGACAGGTGAAGAGAAAGGATGATGACTTTGTTATTGATGATTTTAAGAAATCACTTGCCCAGTAGAATAAAATGCAAACTTTCAAATCTCTTCCAGAACAAAACACCTTGCCTGACTATAGCAAAATCATACTAGATTCTAGGACAGACTTGAATACAGAGAGATGATCATGTTTACTAGTCTTCCCACTACTACCTTTTACTATGATATTAAAAAGTAAAATTGAAGCTAGATAAATGTATTCAAATATGCTTGTGGATGCTTTCCTCTGGAAGGGGCAAACAAAATAGGAAGTTCATATGAATGGAAAGCTTTTCCCCATTCTCTCTCTGCCTCTCTTTTTTAAGGGATATTTTCTTAAGTGCTTTGAGCCTTGAAAACTGGCAGTCTTCTCAGTGTAATTTTCAATAGTGTAACAGAGATTGCTTTAATCATCTACACTTTTAGATAACTAAATAGATGGAAAATGTGATGATCAACTGTTTTCTAGTCATGTCTGACTCTCAGTGATCCCATTTGTAGTTTTCATGGCAAAGATACTGAAATTGCTTGCCATTCCTTCTTTTGACAAATCAAGAACTGAGGCAGAGTTAAGTGACTTTCTCAGGGTCACATAGCTAGTAAGTACCCGATATTCAATTTGAACTCAGGTCCTCCAGACTTCAGGTCCAACCTTCTATCCACTGGGGTAACTAGTTACCCAGGAAAAAAGAAATATTCCTCAAACCAGTGGTGTCAAACTTAAAAAGAAACCTATACCTGCTCCCTGTGGGCTGTGTAATGACTTAGAAAATCACAAATTAACATTATTTATATTGTGTTATATTTCTTTTATAAAATATCTCTCAATTACATTTTAATTTCATTCCTACCAAGTCATTATTAGAAAGAAACTCATTCATTTCTGTCAACCTAAATAGAGAAATCACTTATATAATATTCCTTCAGTGAGTGCATATAACCTCTGAAGGGCAGGGGAGAGTCAATAATACCAAAGGCAGTTCTTTCATAGTTCTTCTTTTACCTCTCCTTTTTTTAAAATTAGTATTTTATTTTTCCAAATAATGCTAGTAAGTTTTTAAACATTCATCCATATGCATATGTATATTTTTAAGTTACATAATATCCTTCCACCCTCTTTTCCCATCCTCCTCCCCACAGTGATGAACCATCAGTTCAATATTGTACATACACATTTGTGTTAAACATGTTTACAGATTAGTCATTTTTGTTATGAGGAATGAGGATTAAAGAAAAGAAGTACATAGAATTTTTTTAAAAAACTGAATGTAGGGGTGGCTAGGTGGTGCAGTGGATAAAGCACCGGCCCTGGAGTCAGGAGTACCTGGGTTCAAATCCGGTCTCAGACACTTAATAATTACCTAGCTGTGTGGCCTTGGGCAAGCCACTTAACCCCATTTGCCTTGCAAAAAAAAAAAAAAACCTAAAAAAAAGTGAATGTAGTGCTCATCAGATCCTGAAGGGTTTCTGTTTCTTTGTTTTGTTTTGTTTTGTTTTTCTTCCTCTGGCTGGGGTCCATTGTCCCCAGTCAATGTAATAGGCTGATCCTAGCTCTCTGAGGAGGAGATGAGAAGAGCTGCATCCATCCATCAAGGTAGATCAATATTGTTGTTGATGTGTACACTGTTCTCTTGTTTCTGCTCCCTTCACTCAGCATCAAATCCTGTAGTTCATTCCATGCTTCTCTAGAGTGCGACCATTTATGGTTTCTTATAGAAGAATAGTATCCCATAACTTCTTTTTTTTAAAGTCATTTTCCTTTATAAAATGAAGTCTAAATGTATTTCTCTTTAACATCCATTCTCTGCTTCTAGTTTAATTCTCTATGGGTTAGTGAAAATCTAATCTCTTTTCCATGTGCCAATCATTTAATCCTTGAAGAAAATTATTACTCTTCCCCTTAAGACTAATAATAATTAATTATTAGATGGCACAATAAATAGAGCACCAGCCCTGGATTCAGGAGGACCCAAGTTCAAATTTGGCCTCAAATAAGTGACACTAACTGTGTGACCTTGAGCAAGTAGGTCACTTAATCTCAATTGACTTGCTATGTATGTGTATGTGTATGTGTGTGTACATAGATATGTATATGTGTATATATACATCTATACACACACACACATATATATATATATAACAATTATATTAGCTACCATATATAGCACTTTAAGATTTACAAAGCACTTTGAATATATTATCCTATATTTGATCCTCACAACAAACCTGTGAGCTAGATGCTGTCATTACTTTCATTTTACAGATAAGGAAACCGAGGAACAAAAGAAGTGACTTTTCCAGCATCACAGAGCTACTAAGGTTCTCAGGTAGGATTATGTTACTTTCAATGACCCAAATTCAGTATTTTGTTTTTAAGATCAGTATTATTCACCTTTTAAGTTCACTTACTCCATGGATGCTTTTAGGTTATAAATCATGTGACACAACAAATTTTAGGATAAGTAAAATTTCCAATCATCCAAAGGACAAAGGGGAAAATATATGGTAAGTATCTTCAGATGTCTCCATGTTATCAGATGAATTACCCATGAGAAACTCTATAAGATATATTATTGAAGGTATGTTCAGCCAGAAAAAGAGAGTAGGCTGGTTATGCAGTGATAATGTAAGTCAATTGAAATGATATGTTGAAATCTCTGAGATACTAAATGGATATGAAGCTCATTGGTAAAAATTTTTATGGGGATTTTATGAGGAACATATGGAAAAGTTGGCACAAAGTAGAAATGCCTGATAGGATGAGGGCTGTACCTATGCAGGGAGCAGCCTCACCAATGACCACAAAACCATCAAACCATCACATTACCTTGCAGTACAGTTATTTGTCTGTATTTCTCTAAAGTATTGGCATTTTCAGTGTAGGGACTTCATGTAATTTATGACTATGTTTGTTAGATGCTCAGCATTGGGTCTTTCATACAGTAGGTGCCAAACATATTTCTTGCAGAGAGTAAATTTTTCAAAAATGCTTATCAATGAATTTATACAGTAACAATGGCTTATATGTTAGTAGAACCTTGATATTAATCAATCACTTTCCTCATAATACTATAATAGTTCTGTCTTCTAGATGGGACAGTGATTAGGGCACAGTAGAAAAAGCACTTCGATTTTGAATCAAGAAGACCTGGGTCCAACTATTAGATATTTACTAGATGTGTGACACTGGTCATGTCATTTGCTTTTCTATGCATCAGTTTTTTTCATCTTTATTATGAGGGAAAAACTTGTTGGTTTCTAAATTTATGATTCTATGTTCTTCATTTATCAAACAGAGATAATGAAGTCCAAAAAGTATAGTGAGTTCTTCAATGTGACAATTTTAAGGAATTGGAATTTAAAACTTCTTCACTAATTTTAAAACCAATAGTTTAAACTCTAGCAGACTGCCCCAGACCACACCATTGTATTTCTTCTCCCAACAAACAAGCTACCATTTGAATCTCTAATGTTCAACTTGACAGCTGTGTTGTTCTCTTTTGGGGTTTTACTGTTGTTTATCCCTTTACTTTTACTCAAATGAGAGGGTGTTGAAAGACATTACTTAACCACAATTATAGATGGAAATTCAATAAATATTGGCTCTGGTTTCTGTTGGAGAGACGTTTCTTCTTTTTCTTTCTTTCTTTTTTTTTTGTTTAATAAATATTCAAAAATGCCTTGGGGAATTGGCTTAGTTTGTCAGGCAACTACATAAGCCTGCAGAGGCTAAAATGCTGATCTCAGCAGGCATCCTTTTTAGTAAAGGAATTAGTGGTCAATGTGAAATATAGTGCTGTAGGTAGCCAACCAGGGTCTCCAAAAGCCTTTCATATATACTAATCGTGTCCCTATTAGCACACAATATTAGAATAATCTAGTAAACCCATCAATTGCAGCTCAACTTTTGACCATCCATATTTCTGCAAGAACCCTTGCATGACAAGGACACACTTCTTTTCTAGTTGCCTGCTTTAGGACTTTTCAGTTTGGTGGAACCTGTCAAAATTAAAACCCAGAGCAGATTATTTTTTTTAATTTTTTGTGTGTGCAAATATTAACAAAATAGAGATCCCTCAAAAGGCAAATGGCCTAATGAATGAATTTCAAACTAGAGCTCAGTCTCCTGACTCTCAAACTTTTAAAGGACTTCAGGTCGAGCATGCTTTCCAATGGATCACTTTGCTGACCAGTTAAGAGAACATGTTTTTCTAATTTACAACAAAGTAAATGAAGAAAAATATCAAACAATTAAACAAAACACAATATAGATCCTTTCCATGGTAAATAATATATCTTTAAAAACACAAGAATGGCTTCTATATGCTACTCATTGTAATGACCATTTATGCCTATTTGCCCTTGAATTCCATCTATTCAATAATTTACATAATGTTCAAAATGAGGAACCATTTACAAAGTAAATGTTAGAATGAATATTCATACTGAAACCAGAAACATGATCAATAAAAGTACAGTCTTATCCTAGGGATCCAGAGAGATTCCAAGTCAACCCAGTTTAATGAAAAGAGGGATTTTCAAGTTACAACAACTAGATTCAAAATCTGCCTTTGTTCCTTATCATGACAGACTGAGAAACTCATATAACCTCCCTGAGTTCCGGTTTAAACAAAGGTGTTAAATTCTTTCTATACTTTTAAATACAATCAAAATTCATGGAAAAAAAATCTAAAAAACCATACAAAATCTATATTTAGCCCACAGTTGTAATTAGCTAATGCTATGTTAGGTCCCACCTCCAATATGCCATGATTCTAAATGCAAATGAAATTAGATGATATTTAAATTAAGGAATCTTTTACTAAGATAAATTGAAATCATGAAATTAACCATATTTACGAAATGAGACAAATTGGACACAGGCATAAGATAGAACTTGTCATTCATTATGAATAGTGACAGCAAGCACTTAATGTTATGGAGGACAACTCAATCTACAGTTGGGTTGAGGAGGAATTTTAATTTTCTCCAAATTTATGGACCCTTTTGTCAGTCTGAGAAACCATAGAGACCTTCTCAAAGAATAGTTCGTCCACATTTATTATTGAAATGAATGTTGAATTTTGGTTATAGGTTAGTAAATATGTATACTACAAGTTAGTGTATTGAAACACATATAGATTTACATATTCACATCCTCATCCACATAGATGTCACAGAGTAGATGACAATACCTTAACTTATATGTGTTATAAAAGCCACTAGGATCTCTTCCATCCTTATCAAGGTGCCAACCTTTATATAGTACACACACACACACACACACACACACACACACATCCCCAAGCACATACTTTTCACCCCTTACCTTATCTACTACAAGGGAAGCAGTTACAAAGAGAGCTTCTAATTTTCTAATTACAGACATAGTTATGGGACAGTTAAAAGAGAGACAGGGAGGGGGCAGCTAGGTGGTGCAGTGGATAGAGCACTGGCCTTGGAGTCAGGAGTAACTGGGTTCAAATCTGACCTCAGACACTTAATAATTACCTAGTTGTGTGGCCTTGGGAAAGCCACTTAACCCCATTGCCTTGAAAAATCTAAAAAAATAAAAATGAAAAAATAAAAAAAGAGAGACAGGGAAACAGGAACAAAATGACAGAAAAAGGCAGACACAGATACAGTATATATGCATATGTTTACAGTATATATAGATATACATATATATATATATATACATACACACATATATAATGTATAAGTGAATATTTTCTTTTAATCCAGGTTCACCTATTCCCTGTTGTCTCTTTATAATCTGTAGATCTGAGGTTAAGAGCCCCTGATTTTAGCTTCTGACATCACAGCAGGGTAGACAGCAGAGGCAGCTGCAGCTGGCACAATGGTTTTGGAGTTAGAGCATGAGTTCAAATTCAGACTCATTAACACAGTATGAACTTGGGTAAGTCAGGTAACCTCTTTAGGCCACTGTTACTCATTTATAAAATGTTGACTTTCAAAATCCCTTCAGTTCTAAGTCTTTTATCATTTAATCCTATGACTGAGCTGGCTTTCAAATTTGGAAGATTTCACTTTAAACCCTTCTTCCTATTTTTACCCAGGTAAAGTCATTTACCCTCTAAGTACCTCAGATAACTTCCAAGAATTTATCTCCTACGTGCTAGATAGTTAGGGTTAGTTAAGTAGCTAAGCTACTAGAACTACAGGTCTGGTGTCAGAAGACTTATCTTTCTGAATTCAAATTTAGCCTCAGATACTCACTGTGTGACCCCGAGTACATAATATGTTTGACTTTGTTTCCTAATCTATAAAATGAACTTGAGAAGGAACTGAGAAGACATTCTACTATCTTTGTCAGGAAAATGTCAAATAGGATCATGAAGATTAGAACGTGACTGAAACAAACAAACAAGAACAACAAATAAATGGTTAAACTCCATTGGCCTGGAGTTTCTTACCTTCTGAGCTTCCCAAGCTGATGAAATTTCTGTTTCTTTTATATTTGAATAATAATAACTAATATTTTGTTATACTTTTATTACAGTAGTTAGCTAAGTATCTTTCAATAAAGGTTTTAAGATCTGATTATCTGGTCTATTCCCTATCCTTTAGTTACCATCATGTTTTTTCCTGGATTTGTGACTCTGGGTTTAACCTAGCTCCTTGGTAAGAAAAGTAGGCTTCCCAATTTTTGCATTTATGGACTTTTCTTCACTTAATTTAGCCAATTCAGGAGAAACTGCTACTTAGAGAGTTGCTAGCTATAGACATAGTTATGGTTTAAAGTATATTAATTCTCAGGAAAAGGGTGTGGAGAGAGAGAGAGAGAGAGAGAGAGAGAGAGAGAGAGACAGAGACAGAGAGAGACAGAGAGAGACAGAGAGAGAGACAGAGAGACAGAGAGATAGAGACATAGAGACAGAGACAGAGAGAGAGAGAGAGAGAGAGAGAGAGAGAGAGAGAGAGAGAGAGACAGAAAGAGATAAAGAGAAAGGCACCCAAACCAAACATGAATTTTGAAGGGAATAAGAAATTCTCATAGAAAAAAAGGAATTCCAAGCAATAAGGGAATCACAAACTAATTAGAACAGAATGCATTCATTTATCACTGTCAGCACAATTGATCCTGATCTGTATCTTGCCTCTGGACCAAGATGGTTCAGAGGAGAAAGTGAAGCAAGGACTGTGCATAGGCCTCCTGCACTTAAATTCAATTCACTTACATATCATGGCATCACTTCCCTGATTGTCAAGGTCCTCTTATGAATGAAAGACAAACAGCAAAAAACAGCAACCAATAAAGTCAGTTGGAAGTCTAATATTCAAACCTACTTAGGATAGAAACAGTTTTTATTTTTTTCCCCAAAGGCTTCTAATTAACCAATTCATGTGTCACCTCCATGGAGTGGCACCTAAGACCTTCCTTCTTGAATCTTTTTAGGTATTATTTAAACTCCATATCTCAATATCTTCTCAATTAAAAAAAAAGCATATCTTAAGTACATATTATCTAGCAAGCACTAAGCTGGGATCTGGAAATACAAACATAAAATTAAAGTATACTGTCTTAAAAGAATTTATGGACTATTGCCCTCAGGCAAATAAATGCCAAGGATATAAAAATAAATAAATGTAATTTTTCAGAAAAGAGCACTAAGATAGTGGAGAAAAGGGTTTCCATTTCTCCAGGAAAAGCTTAATGGAGGAGATATGTTTTGAGCTAATCATTAAAGAGAGCTAAACATTCCAAAACAGATGGCATTCTAGACTTTTTTTTTTATTATTCAGTCATTTTTCAGTCCTGTCTGACTCTTTGTTACTCCATTTGGGGTTTTCTTGGCAAGAGACTGAACTGGTTTGCCATTCCCTTTTCCATTTCATTTTACAGATGAACTTAGGAAAGTAGGGTTAAATGACTTGCTCATGGTCTCACAAAGCTGGTAAGTATCTGAGACCAGACTTAAATTCAGGAAAATGAATCTTCCCAACTATAGACCCACCACTTTCTCCACTTTGAGACCTAGCCACACTATTCTATACTTCGGAACTAGGTAATCTGTGCAGAGACATGGAGATGGAATGACATATATAGACAATATTAAGGTAGAGCAATTTGTAGTAATAAAGAGGGCATGAGAGGATGTGACATAGTTGAGATTCTTGAGTGGATAATTTAGATCATCTCTGAGGCTCCTTGCAAGTCTCAAATTCTATTATTCTTTGAATAATATGAAATCATTACGGAAATGTCTTAGGAAGAATGGGAGTTGCATCAAACATAATTTCACACCAATCCATAAAAATGTATGTGTCTTTATTTTAATCAAACCCTATTATAAGGTCACACTAGGACATCCTGACAGAAATTTATCTAATCACCTGACTTTAGTTGAATCTTCCTTAACTATTTTTTTGTCTACAGAATTCAGCCCAAGTTCTTTAATTCCCTTATAGACCAGTGTATATGCAATAAATAGCAAAGAAGCCAGTGTTATGGGATTGAAGAGGTATTTGGAGCAGAGGAATGTGTGAAGACTAGAAATGAAGGAAAGGCCATTATGAAGATTATAGAGGGGTCACATAGGATGAGGTTGATTAAAAAAACATTAGATTTATATCTTAAGAGATCACTTGTAACAGGGGAGAACAGTTTTAATGAATGATGAGGTTGGAAATCTGACTATAGAGCAATTAATTAATAGTAGATTGAGAGGAAAGTAAGCATATTTTGCTATCATAAACAATCTTCTCTAAAAGTTCAGCTACAAAAAGGAGAAGTAGAGGAAGACTATTACCAGGAATGGACAGATAAAAACAGAGGTTTGGGGAGATGTTTGTAGATAGGAGGAAAGCAACCAACACATAGGGAAAGATTGTGAGAGAAAGTTGTCTTGGCAAGTAAAGACAAAGCAATTTTACCTGGTGTAAAATGGGTGTGAGAAGAGATGGCGCTGGAAAGCAATTGTGAGATGAAGAGGAGGGAAGGAGAGAGCTTCTGTTGCTTCATCTCAATTTTTTTAGTCAAATAGGAAGCAAACTTTTCAACTTAGAATGCAAATAACATAAAATGCAATTACAAAGGAAGCTAATTATACTGAAATAGAGTAATCAAAATATTAAATAATCAATATATACTAATAATTTTTTTAGGTTTTTGCAATGCAAATGGGATTAAGTGGCTTGCCCAAGGCCACACAGCTAGGTAATTATTAAATGTCTGAGACCAGATTTGAACCTAGATACTCCTGACTCCAAGACTGGTGCTTTATCCACTATGCCACCTAGCTGCCCCCTAATAAAATATTTTTAGAAGTTCAAGAAACCTAAGTTAAGAAACCCTGAATTATAAAGTAATGTGATACTTGTTTGGGGGATCTAGAGGTCCTTTATTAGTGGAGCACTCCCTTTAATTTTAGGTCAGTCTTTAAGATGTTGAAGTGAAATATTTGAAAAGTGTGACCTTGGGTAAGTCAGGTAACATAAGCCCATGGGCTTATGTTTTTTTTTTCCCCTTGTGCATTTTAAAGGGAATTTAAGGTGGATTTTCATGGTTCATTTAGTCAAGTCATAAAAATGAACTAAGAAGTAATTGATGTCCATGAAACCTTGCAAATTGTCTTAACACTATGTTGTCTTTGTGATTTATCTCAAGCTGATAGTAGCAGGACTTCCAAAAGCTCATATTTACTGCTTCAGATTCTCATCTATGTATCTTTTCAATTACTATTCTCTCTATGTTTAGAGTATCCCTACCCCCAACCCTCCCTGTTATAATCCTATGTATCTTTCAAGGACCAACTCAATTGCCGCTCCTTTCAAAATAGTGTTTCCTGATCCCTTCATCTTTCAGTTCTATGTTCTTTTATAATTCTTTGTACTTCTCTCATTCACTTTTCACTTTCCAAGTTGATGACATCTTTATATGCCACATGTCCTTTCTCAATCAGGAGATTTTAAGCTCCTAGGAGACATGGATCTTTACTTACTTACCTTTCTATATCCTTATATAATAGACCATGCATATACATGAATATGAGCAGGATCTGTGATTGGAATTAGAATGGGCAAATCCCAGTAAAGAGAATTTTCTAAAAACCCCATCAGCTCAAAACCCCAATGATACTGCAATTAGGGCTCAGGGAATTGCTTGCATAGATAGACAGACAGACAGACAGATAGATAGATAGATAGATAGATAGATAGATAGATAGATAAATAGATATTGCTTAGCAATATCTTCCTTATTCTACTTTCTAAAAAACTAGGCAAATCCATTTCTGGATTTTCTTTCTTCTTGACCTTAAAATGTTTATTTAAATGAATGAATTGAATCCGTGACTACCTTGGAATTTCTAGTCATTCAGGTAACCCTAACAACAATCTTGTGAAGGAGAGACTATTTTCATCCCAATTTAAGAAGGGGGGTGGGGTGGGTAATAATGGTAAGAATTTCTCACAAAGTTTTTGAGAAGATCAAATAAGATACAGAAATAAAGTTTTTTGAAATTTTTAAAGCACTATAAAATGACATCATTATTAGTAGTAGAAGATATGGTATTATGATGCATTATTTTTTATCATTATTAATTAATAATAGTAATAGTAGTAGCAGCAACAGCAGTAGCAATAATATATTTCAGAAAGATCCAGTCTTAATTGTTTAGAGATGCAAACTCTCAAACCTCATCATTCTTTGGTGCCAAAACCCAGGAGAAATCTCTGATTCCACCCTCTGAAACCAGGGTAAAGCAACAATAGTATATTATACAGGGGGATTCCTGTCTCAGATATTATTGGACAAGGTGAATTCTGAAGGATTCTAAATTTGAAAATCACCAGTTTTCCTATGAACATCTGTAATGGGAGTTGTGAATCATCCTAATATAGTCATTAAAGCAGATCCTCAAGGGCCTCTACTACTCCCTATCTCTTATTAGCCTAGGAATTCTGAGTTCTTCCAAAATCTTCAGCTGTGATTTTTGAAGAATGTTAATAAAGTTAAGAAGTTTTCAAGTGGTTTCTCTGCAAAAGTTATCACAGAATTTAGAGATCTAAGAGACATTAGAGACGCCCTTTTACAAGCTCTTGATTTTATAGGTGAGGAAATAGAAGCTTAGAGATGGAAGTAATTTTCCTTGTATCATTCCTGTGACAGTAAAACTGGATTATGAGCATTAATGATCTGCCTCCCAATTTGGGTACTCTTCCCTCTTGCTTGAAGGACACGGACTGAGAGAGCAGTCAGGCTTTCCCCTGGTTTCAGAGGATGGAATCAGAGAGATTTCTCCTGGGTTTTGGCACCAAACAATGATGAGGTTTGAGAGTTTGCATCTCTATACAATTAAGACTGGATCTTTCTCCAGAACCAAACATTGACATTTATTAATGATCAATGAGCTAGTCCCCTCAAATGAGAAGTTAGCATCTTAGTTAAGCAAGGCAAGAGTTTTTAAAGGGCCAGAAGGTATTATTTTAATAGGTAGTACAAATAATGGTGGAGTTGTTTCTAGTTTCTATGAGGGGGTCATGGGGAATTGTGATTGTGTGTGTGTGTGTGTGTGTGTGTGTGTGTGTGTGTGTGTGTGTGTGGTTATCCAGAATGCATACAACAAAAGTCTACTTAGGGAGTATTAATTTATGGTAAGAATATTATAATCAGCTGAACTTCCTCATCATTTTACCTAAGGACAGAAAAAGAGGGTAGTGCTCACAATTGCTCTAGGTAAAGTACCATATGTGATTTATGATCCAGGGTTTTTAGAACCTCATCTCTGCAGTGTTATTTTCTTATTGGTAGTCCTAGACAGGAGTTAGGTCAAACTATGTTTGCTATTCTATTCTATCAGGTACTATGGTGGAGTTAGGGGCATAGAGCTGGGTTATATTCCTTCAGTTCCACACTTTCCTATCATTTTTAGTGTGAATTCATGTTGTCATCTAATCCTCATAACTCAAACTCCTGTCCACAATGGGGAGATAAATTTATCTATTGTTGCATGAATAACTGAGATAAAGTGTTTCTGTTCTTAGAGGTTTGTAGGATTCATTCCATTGTGTCTCCTTGCATTGTTCTTTTTATACAATGTTGTTCCCCAATATTGTAGTCATTCTTTGCCCTTTGTTCTCAAAGAAGACCAAGACATTAGGAGGGTGATGTCTGGATGTGCAAGTGAATTGGATTTAAATGAGGCACAACTGCACAAGTCATTAGCCTTACTCTCTCCTCCAGTGTCATTGGATCCAGAATCAAGACCTAAGTCAATACAACTGATGCTGGTCCAGTATGCAGTGGCAGACCTTGGCCTTTTTACACCAAGGTCTTTCCCAGGTCAGAAGTTTGGCTGTGGTAATACACATTTCAGAGTTAAAGGCAGGTAAGAATGGAGGTAAAAGATTCTAAAGAATGAATCTGCAAGGAGAAGAAACTCAACTTCTCACCAGAACCACTATTTTAATATGGTAAATATGACTGATACAAAAACAGAAGAGTTTCTCTCAAGAGTTCCCTCTCCCGATCTAATATCATTTTGCATGTGTCAGCCAGAAATCTGTTTCCTCCATATCCATGATGGGAATCTGTGAGTATGGTAGTAAGAAAACTTACTCTGGAGTCTCAATACCTCTGACACTGGATATCTGTTTGACTTTTGGCTAATAACTTAATCATTTTGTAGTTGAATTTCTTCCTCTGCAAATTGAGGTGGGTTGAATTAGGTGACCTCTGAGCTTTCCTCTAGTTCTAGACCTATAGCTATTCTTTGATGGGCTATGTTGTTGGATCCTATTTGGGGAAGAACTAAACTTTTGCTTCTGTTTAGATAATTTCTGGGGTTTGATGTTTGTACTTCATTCTCAAAGAAGAGTATGACAGGGAGGTGATGCCATGACAAGCATGTGAATTGGATTTAAGTAAGAGGTTGTTGGTTAAGTCACCAGCCTTACTTTCTCTTCCAGAACTATCTGGATCCAGGCTAGATATGAATCAGGACAACTGGAGGTTGCACTGGATTTGAGGCAATCAGGGTTAAGTATCTTGCCCAAGGTCACAGCTAGTAAGTGTCTGAGGCTGGATTTGAACCCAGATTGAACCCAGCCCTGATTTTCTTCAAGAACTAAGGATAAACATCATAATCAATTCCTAGGATTTAAGGAAAAGGGAATGGTAAATCCCATCTGGGGTGGAGGAGGCAGAATCAGAGACAGAAGGGAACTAAGCACATACCTGATGTTTGGTCTGGCTTGTGTCTACAATGTACTGACATGCAAATATTGAGACAAATGAGACACATGGGTGCCAGGTGAAGTCAGGAATATCTGAGTTCTAATTAAGCCTCTGATACTTAAAAGCTGTGTGACCCTGAAAAAGTCATTTAACCTCTGTTTGCTTAGTTTCCTTATCTATGAAATGTGAATGATAATTATATCTACTTTCTAGAGCAGTGAGCATACAAGGAGATAATATTACAAAGTGCTTAGCATGTAGAAAGCACTGTATAAAATTTACGTAATTTTATTGTTATTATTGCTTTTAAATACTGTGAGATTAGCAAATAGTTACAAATCAAAAATATAGGGAATCCTAGGGAACTGACCATTTTCTAATTCACCAGATTCCCCAAGGCTTTCATTTTTTTATTGTGCTACCTTAAATCTGTCCTTGCTTTATGAGCCAATACTAAATATGCCATACTAAATATGTATGCACCAAGTGGTATAGTATCCAAATTCTTTGAAGAGAAGCAGAATAAGTTACATGAAGATATAAACAGCAAAACTCTACTGATGGGAGATCTCAATTTACCTCTCTCAGATTTAGATAAATTTAACCATAAAATAAACAAGAAGTAAATTAAGCATGCAGCTAAATAAGTCAGTGAAAGAACAAATCAACCCCCCCAATTAAATACCAAATTAGAAATTCTAAAAATTAAAGGAGAAATTAATAAAAATTAAAGCAAGAAAACTATTGAACTAACAAAACAGTTGGTTTTATGATAAAAAAATAAGATTGATAAATGTTTGGTTAATTTTATTTAAAAAAGAAAGAAAACCAAATTACTAGTATCATAAATGAAAAAGGAAAACTCACCACCAATGAAGAGGAAATTAAAATAATAATTTAGAATTATTTTGCCCAACTGGATGCCAATAAATTTGATAATCTAAGTGAAGTGGTTGAATATTTATGAAAATATGTTGCCCAGGTTAAATGAAGAGAAAATTAAATACCTAAATAATCCTATCTCAGAAAAAAGAAGTTCAACAAGCTATCATTGAATTCCCTAATAAAAAATCTCCAAGGGCAGACTGATTCACAAGTGAATTCTATCAAGCATTTAAGGAACCATTGGTTCCAATTCTATATAAACTCTTTGGAAAAATAGGTGAAAATGGAACTCTGTCTAACTCCTTCTATGATGCTATTATGGTGCTGATAACCTAAACCAGGAAGAGTCAAAACAAAGAAAAACAATTATAGATCAATTTCCCTAATGAATATGTATGCAAAAATCTTAAATAAAAATCTTAACAAAAATGTTTACAACAAGTTATCACTAGGATAATACACTATAACCAAGAGGTATTTATCGCAGGAATGCAAAGTTGGTTTAGTATTAGGAAAACTGTTAATATAATTGACTATATCAATAACAAACTAACAGAAATTATGTGACTATCTCAATCAATGCTGTAAAAAGCCTTTGACAAAATACAGCACCCCTTTCTACTAAAAGCACCAGATAAAGTAGGAATAAATGGATTATTCCTTATAATGATAAGCACTATATATCTGAAACCATCAACAAGCATTATATAAAATGGGGATAAGCTAGAGGTATTCCCAGTAAGATCAGGGGTGAAACAAAGATGCCATTTGTCACCACTATTATTCAATATTGTATTAGAAATGTTAGCTTCAGTAATAAGAGAAGAAAAGGAAATTGAAGGAATTAGAATTGGGAAGGAAGAAATAAAACTCTCAGTCTTTGCAGATAACATGATGGTATACCTAGAGAATCCTAAAAAAAATCTAAAAAAAACCTACTAGAAACAATTATCAACACACACATAAATCCTCAGCATTTCTATATTTTTCTTAGCAAGATACAACAGTAAGGGCTAGAAAGAGAAATCCCATTTAAAGTAACTTCAGACAATATAAAATACTTGGAAGCTTACCTGCCAAGTGAGACTCAGAAACTCTATGAAAACAACTATAAAACACCGTCCTCACAAATAAAATCACATTTCAATAACTTGGCAAATATCAACTGCTCATGTATAGGCCAAGCTAATATAATTAAAATGACAATTCTACCTAAAAGAAACTACATATTCCATGAAACCAATCATATTTCCAAAAAAATACTTTAATGAGCTAGAAAAAATTATAACTAAATTCATGTGGAGAAAAAAAGTCAAGAATATCAAGGAATTTAATGAAAAAAGTACAAAAGAAGGTGGCTTAGCCTTACCAGATCAAAAATTATATTATAAAGCATCAGTCATTAAAACTGTCTGGTATTGGCTAAGAAATAGAGTAGTGGATCAGTGGAATAGATTAGGTGCAAAAGAACCAGTAGGAAATGATTATAGTAATCTGCTGTTTGATAAACCCAAATACTCCAGTTTCTGGGATAAGAACCCTCTCTTGGATAAAAACTATTGGGAAAATTGGAAAAATTAGAAGTTAGTATGGCAGAAAACTGGATTAGACTAACACCTCACAGACTATACCAAGATAAGGATTTAGCCATAAAAGACAATATTATAAGCAAACTAGGTGATCAAGGAATAGTCAGATCTATGGAAAGGAAAGCAGTTTATGACCAAGGAAGAGATGGAGAACAACATTAAAAACAAATTAGATAATTTTGATTACATTAAATTTAAAAAGCTTTTGCATAATCAAAACCACTGTAACCAAGGTAAAAAAGAAATGTACTAAATTGGGAAACAATTTTTACAATAGTATTTCTGTCAAAGGACTAATTTCTAAAATTTACAGAGAACTGAGTCAAATTTATATTTTAAAAAAGTCACTTCCCAATTGACAGATGGTCAAAGGATTTGCAAGGACAATTTACAGCTGAAGAAATCAAAGTTATCCATAGTCATATGAAAAATTGCTCTAAATCATTACTGATTAGTGAAATACAAATTAAAGCATCTCTGAGGTACCATCTCACACCTATCAGATTGGCCATTATCACCAGAAAGGACAATGTTGGAAGGGATGTGGGAAATCGAGGATACTAATACATTGGTGGAGCTATGAACTCATCTAAACTTTCTGGAGAGCAATTTGGAATTATGCCCAAAGGGCAATAAAAATGTATGTATACTTTGATCAAACAATACCACTACTGGGTCTATACCCTGAAGAGATCATGGAAAAACGTAAAAAAAACATCGCTTGTACAAAAATATTCATAGCATCCCAAAGAATTGGAAATAGAATGAATGTCCATCAGTTGGGAAATGACTGAACAAATTGTGGTATATGTATGTTATGGAACACTATTGTTCTATTAGAAAACAAGAGGGATGGAATTTCATTGAAGCCTGGAAAGACTTTCATGAACTGATATTGAATGAGATGAGCAGAACCAGATGAACATCGCACACCCTAAGAGCAATGTGGAGGTGATGATCAACCTTGATGGACTTGCTCATTACATCAATACAATAAGAAAGGACACTTTTAGAGTACCTGAGATGGAGCATATTACCTTTATCCAGAGAAAGAACTGTGGAGTTTAAACAAAGACCAAAGTCTATTACCTTCAACTTTTTTTTTAGAGTGTGTCATGTACAACATAATTTTTCTATCTCTAATATTTTCTTTTTATCTCAAGGATATGATTTCTCTCTCAACTCATTCATTTTCCATCAGTGTATAGCATGGAAACAGTGTAAAGATTATCAGACTCCTGTGGAGGGATGGAGGGAAGGGAGGGAAGGGAGGGTGGTGAAAAATTGTAAAATTCAAAGCCTTACAAAAAAATGATAGGTAGAAAATATTATTGTATGTAATTAGAAAACTAACAAAATATTTTAATAAATAAAATAAAACTTTAATAAAATTTAATAAAAATAAAATTTTAATAAAAAAAGACTATGGGACTACTGGATAGTTACAAATCAAAAATGCAGGTAATCCTAGTAATTGACCAATGTCTAATTCACCAGATTCCCTAAGGCTTTCATCTTTTTTATTGTGATTCCTTGAATCTCCTATCCCTGCCTTATGTAGATGTAATATTGAATCCTTGGTGAGGTCTGCTTCCCCTTTGTACTCTAAGAAGGTAACCTTTGCCATCTTTTTTGTTCCTGAGAAGGCTTTTGCTGTTTCATGACATACCTGAAATTTTTCTCTATCTTGGATTTTCCTGTGTCACTGTATCCTTAAAATGGCTTCAGGGTATAGGCTGAATATATATTATTAGCCTCCTTTTAAAGGTAAGAAACAGAGATCCAAAGCATTGAAATGATTTACTCGAGATCATGTAACTACTGTCTACATTGGATTTCAGATCCAGGCCTTTTTGTCTCCAAGTCATTCTACAAGCCTGCCAGCCATGGTAACATTTAGCAGGCCTAAGAACAAGGGAAATCCTTCAAAGGCCACTATTAGAGGTCGATGTTTGGAGCTGGAAATCTGTATGATGAATGAGGGAGTAAGTGGGTCACTGAAGCATCCCTTAGTTCTAATAATCCACTCTACCTATTTCTGAGTCCTCTATGCATCTGGAGAATTGGTCCTTTGAAAAGAAACAGGACCAAATTTAGAAGCTTAACTGCTTACGCAGCATGTCATAAAGTAATTTTGAAAATTGGCCCTTTCCGCTTTAAAAGAAGGAGATTTAAAAGGAGCTTTGCCCTTACTGCTTCCTCTCTGTCCTGCCCTGGGCGATCCATTACCCTCTTTCCCTGCTGCTCATAACCCATCAGAATTTCCCCTTCCTTGAAAGAACTGCTTGCTTGTGACAGAGTCAGAGACAGACCCTGAAATATTTCAGAGGAAACATGTTCTGGGCCATTTGTCTGTACAACAGACACTAGAAATTACTACTGTAAAAATGTATTGACTGGCTATATAGAAGTGAATATAATCCAAACTAATTTCCACCACACTGGGGATACAAAAGATTAGATAAGAGAGGGTCCCTGCTCATATGGATCTTACATTCTGACAGAAAAACAAAATAGAAATGTTGATATGTAGTATACATTCTATTTCATGAGAGAAACATTAGAGATATACAAAACAAAGTATTCAAAAAGTGAAGTAGGTCAACAATTAGATTATTAGTCAGGGAGGGTCAAGTATAGGGCTTCAAGAGGATAATATTATAGTTTTCTGTGTTCTTATTTATGTTTATTTCTTCTCCTATGAATACAAACATTCTAGGAAGATAATGATCATATCTTTTATCTCCTATGATCTATATATGATTTGATACATAATACACTTTAAGAAACATTCAAAAGAATGAATGAATGAAGAATGAGCGAATGAATGAATGGAGGACCTGACATTTAAGTCAGTTTTAAAGAGTGGATAATAGGTTAACATTGTAGAAGGAATTGGCAAACATATTCAAGATGGGGTCAAGAAAAGTGACATGAAGACCTCACAAAAAGAAGTAATTCAGTGAGTGAAATGATGGGGAGGAGGGCATATACCAGGTATAGGAAACCAAGTAAGCAAAGGCATAGAGACAGGGAAATTAAAGATGTTTTTCTGGGAAGCAAAGAATAGTTCAATTTGACTGAAATATTGAGTGAGTAGAGTAGATTATAATGAGATAAGACTGGAAAAGGCACGAGGTGCCTTATGGTGGAGGATCTTTAATGTCAAGCAAAGGAGTTTGAACTCTATCTGGTAGAGAGTAGAGAACAAATAAAGATCTTTGAGCAGTGGAATATCATGATTAGATCTATGAATAGGGAAGAGTCTGATAATGGTATGAAAAGAGAGGACAAAATGGAAGCAGGAATACCTATTATGAGATTATTTGAAAAACTTGGAAGAGGGAAATCATGGAATTAAAAAACGGCAATGGTGAGAACAGAAGAGAGAGGGCAGATTAAGAGTGGTGGAGACAGAATTAACAGGGGACGAGCTGTAGGAGGTGAGTTAAAAGGAAGCATTAGTATCAAGGTTTCAAGCACGTGAAAGTTAAGTTAGTGAACATAATAGATCCTTAATAAATGTTTTTAAAAAGGAATTATCTTTGCTACTTTTTAAGGGGAAGGATTAAACTATGCGTTTTTTTTCACCCTGGGTTCACATTGTTTTGTCATATAATCATCACTTACCAAACTTGGTTCCTGGATATTCCAGAAACATAGCCTGTGATTTCCTGTGTGTCTTTGTTAATTTTTATTGGACTTTCAGCACTTACCACATTGCCTAGGACTTAGCACTTAATAAATATTTGCTGTATTGAATTAAACTGATTTTATTGAATAGGAAACTTCAGATGGAAAAAAAAGAAAAGAAAAAGAGCAGTCCTGCCTTGTCCCATCACAAACTGAGGATACAGGAGCAATTATTTAGTTTGGAGTTATTTGATACCTTGCTGTCTCATTCCTACTAAAGGAACAATCTTTCTGAGGACATGGACAAAATCTTATTCCTCTTTACATATCTCTCAGTGGTAAGGACAGTTTTCTATAATTTTCAACAGATAATTAGAAAATGTCTTCTTTGTGAGAGACACTGTGCTTGGACCTAAGGATATAAAAATGAAGAGCTATCCACCCACAGCAGTCCTATGACTCATAAAACATACAGAAATAACTGCAACACAAGTTATAACATAATAATTTGCATACCTGAGTTTTAATATAATTCATGTGAACCTGAGCAAGAGGGGGAAAAGAAGAGGAAAAGTAAAGTGTCAAGTACTAGCAAAGGACATGGCAAATATTATTTCACTTGGTTCTTAAAATAACTCTAGGAAGTAGGTGCTATTATTATTCTCATTTTACAGTTAAGGAAACTGAGACAGACAGGTTAAGTGATTTCCCCATGGTCACACAGCTAGTAAGTGCTAGATTTGAGGCAAGATATGAACTCAGATCTTACCAAATTCAGGTTCAGTGCTCAGCTGTCTCATTTAACTTTTCTGAACCCACTTCCTTAGTTGTAAAATGGGCATAAAAATTCAATAGTTTCTACCTAAGGGGTTTTATGAGGGCAAAATGAAAGAATATTTGTCATGGTTTGCAAATATTATATAAAGGTGAGTTATTATTCTTATAAGATTGCAGTGAGATATTGAAAAGAATCCTATAATGAAACTTTTGCTTATAAAATGAAACATTTTTGTACTAAGTGAATTTCCATTCTTTCATGTTCTTTTCTAAAACTTGATTTTTTTAAAAAAAATGATTTTTTTGCCAGCTCTTATCATTTTCCTATGAATTTTTGTGTTGTGATTTATTCTTCTTTGATGGTACATCTGATGCTCTCCTTGTCTCAGAACAATCAGTTTTTACCATATCTCTAGGGAAAGATTAACCTGTGAATCTTTAGAACATTTGATGAGAAAAAATACATGTCAGAATTATTAGAACTGGAAGGTAGTTTGGAATATAGAAATGAGAAAAAGTAGAAAGTTACAACCAGGCAGGTTCTTAGAATACGGGGTATTAAGAACTTAAAATGTTTTAACTAGGAAGGATCATAGAGTTCATTTCATCCAACCCCTTCCTTTATGCTTGGATTGGGTCATACAATTTAAGAAAGAAACAGAGTCAGAATTTAGTCCTAGATCTTCTGATTTCTAATCGTTAGACCTGCTATTCTCTCTCTTTTTCCCCCTTAAATCTTTTCAATTTGATATTTTTTATTTTTATAGAACCTTCATTTCTGATTATACTGCTCTACCTCATTTCCCCTCCCAACCCTTTGACTTTCTTTGTTTCAAAGATTAAAAAAGAAAAAGAAAAGCAGTTCAGCAAAACCAACCAACTTATCAATTATGTCTGACTCTCTCTCTCATATATATATATATATATATATATATATATATATATATGTAGTTTCTTCTAATACACACCTCTGTAGAGGTGTTACCCCATTCTTTTCTTGACCAAATTTGGTAATTATAATCACAATGTCCAAAATTTTTATTTTATTTTTTCCCATTAACTTTTTTGCTATAGTCCTTGAGTATAGTTTTTTCTTGGTTCTGTCTACTTCATTCCACTTTGTCCATATCCTCCATAATATCTTATTGTGAAGTAATTATTTCTTTATCACAGATAACAGACAGATTTTGTGTTTGGTTTTTGGTTGTTTGAATTTATTTTTTTTTTGCTACTGTAAATGCTATTTCTGACTATATTGTTTTATATGGCATTGTTCTTTTTATCTTTAACCTTAAAAGATATATACTCAGCATATCTCTGGGTCAAAGAGTCAGTAAATTTTTTTTCATTTTTAATGAGTAATACTAAATAGTTTTCCAGAATAGTTATATTAGTTATATAAGTATATATAAAGTATATTAGTGTACTTGTTTTGTTTTTGTCATGGTTTTCTGCCATTAACTGTTACCAGCTCTTATCATCTTCACCAATTTGCTTGATGTGAGATGAAACCTCAGAGTTGTTTTGATTTGCATTTTTCTTATTATTAGTGATTTTGAAAGTCTTTCACATAGGTATTAATTATTAGTAATTTTTTGGATGACTATTTGTTCATATTCTTTGATCACCTTACCTATTGGAAAATGACTTGGTTTTATATATATATATATATATATATATATATATGTATATATACACATATATACATATATATAATATGCACATATATAGGTATATATGTATACAAACATATATATATGTATATATAAATGCAAAGTTACTATGTCTTTACTATATTATCATAATCAGATAGATGCAAAGGATTTGATCTTGTTTTGTTTGCGTGGACATTTTCTCTTCCTAACTTACTTTAAGAAGACAGCAGAAAGCCAATAACATCTTACTGCTATTAAGTCCTTGTCAATTCTTCAAGCCCACTGGATGTTTTCTTGACAAAGATACTGAAGTAGTTTGCCATTTCCTTCTCTAGCTCATTTTACAAATAAGAAACTGAGGTAGACAGGAGTAAGTGATTTACTAATGCATTGTTGGTTCAGTTATCAACTGATGCAACTATTTTGAAGACCAATTTGGAACTTCATCCAAAAAACAATAAAACTGTGCATGCCCTTTGATTTTGCAATACCACTTCTGGGTCATTATCCTAAAGAGATCATAAAAAAGGGAAAAAGATCCATATGCAAAAAAATATTTATAGCATTTCTCTTTGTAATGGTAAAGAACTAGAAATTGAGAAAATGCATAGCAATTGGGAAATAGCTAAACAAATTGTGTTATATGAATGTGATAACTATAATTCAGAAAAATTTGGAAAGACTTACATGAACTGATGCTTAATGAAATGAGTAGAATCTGGAAAACATTGTATTCATCAACAGCCACATTGTGATGATCAAATATGATGGATTTAGCTCTTGTCAGTAGTACAGTAATCAAAGATAATTGTAAAGGAATTGTGATTGAAAATACCATCCATATCCAGGAAAACAACTATGGAGTTGGAATACAGACCAAAGCATACTACTTTTCATAAAAATTTCTCTTATGCTTTATGTTTAGTTTTTTACCCTTTCATTGTTTTTTGTTCCCTTTTGTTGTGATTCGTCTTTCACAAAATAACTAGTATGGAAACATTTTTAACATAATTATATGTGTATAACCTAAATCAGATTATTGACTGTCAAAGGGAGTGGTGAGGGAAAGGAAGAAGAGAGAAAAATGTCAAACTCAAAATCTTTCAAAAAATGACTATTGAAAACTATCTTTGCATGCAGTTGGTATACTATATAAATTTAATTTTTTTAGAGTAACTTTCCCAGGATTATATAACTAAGCTAAGGCCAGACTTGAATTCAGTTCTGGTGCTGGATTCACTGTACCACTTAGCTGCCCTTAAGAATATCTACTCTTTCCATTTTTACATGACATTTGATTCTGTCAGGATAGAATCTATGTGTTTTAATATTAATGTATGCAGGATTTTTATAGTTTTTCAAGATCAAGATGTTGCTGATCATTAATGCTTTCCACTTCCCTATGAAGTGCTTATGACATTATGATGATTTCACAAATAAAAGACCCAAAGCAGATAAATTAAGAGGTGGTGTTACCATGGTAGTCAGTGAGTCAGTGACATTGTGGAGATAGCAGAGATGAAAATTTCAAACACTCCTGATTTCTAGATTCAAGGGCCAATTGACCTTTGTATCTCTTCATTCCCTTTTATGTTGAAGAATATGCACATTTAATAGCTTGAAGCCACTTGGATTGATTCCCTTCCCTACCATGTTGAAGGAAATTGTGCTCTAGTAGATTTGTGTATACAATAATTAGAATGTGTGAGAGAATGTAGTGTTACAATTCCTTGGAAGGAGAAATCACTTTTGGCTAGAGGATTGGGTCAGTATCTATAGATCATGAAGTCATAGATTTAGGCAGTGAAGAAGCATTAATTAAGCACTACTATATACCAGATACTGTGCTATTTGCTTTATAAATATCTAATTGATCTTCACAATGCTTTATGAGAGGTAGGTACCATTTTATAGTTGAAGAAACAAACAGCAAAGATTTTTCCAGGATCACACAGCTCATTAAGCTTTAGTTTTCCTGACTCAAACTTACTTCTCCAACTATTGTACCACCTAGTTATTGTCAGATAGAGGAAACTTCAGGAACCTCATCATAGTCATCTTCTTCATTTTACAGGGGAAGAATTAAAAATCCTGGGAGGTTAAGAGATTTTCCTAGTCATGCAGATAGTAAACATCTGAGATTGGTTCGAACCCAGTTCCTAAGACATCAAATGCAAAACACAAGACTCAACATGTTGAAATGTAGGCTGAAGGATCAGCGCCCATTTAAAAATGAGATTCAAATATTGTTTTTGCCACTAGCTTGCAAGAAAACCAGGGGAATGTCATTTCTTCTGTGCTTGTCTAAGGTTTTTAAGCAAAAATGATAGAATTTTATTAAATAGCTCGAACTTCAAGGTTTATATAGCACTTTGTCTCTGGTCCTTACTATAATATTGTAAGGGAAGTCCTATTATCATAATCCCCATTTATGGACTAGAAAACAGGTTGAGAAGTTAAATGACTTGTCCAGGACCACACAGCTCTTAAGCCTCTGAGGCAGAATATTAATTCAAGCCTTCTTCTGGAATTCAAGTACAGCACTACATTGAGTCATCTAGTTGCTTTTTAATCCTTTAGGATTATTTCAGCTCCATATCAAATCTGTACAAATCCTCAAGAAAATTGTTGTATTTGGAGTCAGAGGGTCTGAGTTTTCTTCCTATATTATGGGCAATTCACTTAACTATGTAATATTCTCATCTATGAAATGATGAAATTGCATTAGTTGACCTTTAAGGGTTTTATTTTTCTGGTTTTATTTTGTTTTGTTTTTATCTATGGTCTTCAGGAAGTTTTTTCTTCTGTTTTTCTTTGAAACTAAATCATTGGTATGAGGTTATATTTTTAGGAGAAATAAGAAGACATGGGGAAAAATGTTATACTGAAAGTTTAAAAGTCTAGATTGAAATTCTGACTCTGACACTTAAAATACATATGACCCAAGGAAAACACCACTTATACCTCTAAACATCAGTTTCTTCAATTATAAGATAGGGATATCAGAATTATAAACCATCAAGTTCTAGAGGCCACTGATGCATCCAAACAAGAGATGTTTGAAAAGAGTAAATGCCTAGGAGAGTGAGTAAAGCCTAGGAGAATGAGTAAAGATGTATCAGATAAGTGGCAAGTAGCCAAGTCATAGACCATTCTCATATTGGGAAATAACTGAACAAATTGTGTTATATGAATGTGATAAAGTACTATAATTCAGAAAAGTTTGGAAAGACCTACATGAACTGATGCTTAATGAAATGAGTAGAGCCTATAAGGGCTCTAATCTTCATGACAAAATTTTCTTTAGCTTCAGATAGACTTGATTAGTAGTGGGCACTCAATAGATACATCCTAAATTCCTTTCTAGATTTGTCTAACTATGATTCCTTCTGCTCCTTTGATTTCTTCTGTATCCATCTCTACTCCACCAAACTTTATTATTTTTTCCTGCCCCAAATAACTCTTCCTTTATTTTTGATATCAGTACAAGTTCTACCTTCTTCATGAAATTCTCCCTGACTACTTAAGCTATCCTAAAATATTTATTAACTATACTACAGATGAAGGCAATTGATTGCATTTTTTTCATATGGTCTTCTTTTCATGTACTTGTGACTTGTCTCAATAAATAGAATGTAACCCTCAAAGACATTCACAGCATCTTCTACATCTCTGTATCCTTTATCTCTTAACTCAGGGTTGGGTCAATTATTTTTCCCCTGTACCTGCTTCTCTTTCTGTTGACTTGTCTATTTTGGTCAAAGGCATCTCTCTTCTGCCAGTCACTGAGGCACAAATATTGGTGTCTCCTTATAACTCTCTGACATGAGAATTTGGACTTTCTGTATTTCTCAAATGAGCTAGTTTGCCCCTTTTTCAGCAAATCGGTGGCTCCCTTTCTGAGATCACTATATTGATGCCAGACTTAGATAGGACACCAACCTAAGCACATTGTCTGTCAGAACTCTTGAACTCAAACAGTCTGTCAAACTCAATCCTCCTTAGTAACAAGGATTATATATTGTGCCAGCATGAGGGTTTAATAAATCCTTTTTACCTTTATTTGATATTTACTGGCTTTATGATTAGGAAATTCACTTCATCTGTAAAAATCCTATCCTACTCATAAACCAAACTATATAAGGTATGTAAAACACTCTGTAAACTTTTAAAGGTCTTTTTAAATCTTAGCTATTATCATAACTATTATTATTATTATTATTATTAACTAATATTCTGAGTCTACTTTTCCAACATTATCCAACTCCATATTTTTAACTGTGCTATACCCCACCAAAATTAGAGTACTTCACAGAATGGCAATCATAGCATCTCAGAACTGGAAGGGACTTGAGAGGGTATTTTGATGAACTTTAATTTACTCTTTTCAAACATCTCTTGTTTTCTCTGTTGAGTGCCTTCTATATAATCTTTAGCTTTTTTAATCCTTCAAAGTCTAGCTCAGTATACTGTTTTCTCCATAAAGCTTTCCCTGATCACACCCTACTCTCCCCCCAACTCCCAAAGTGTCTTTTTTGTTCTTTTGTTCTTGAAAACTCTCTTTTATTGTCCTCTTCAATGCATCTATGATGCTTGTGGGTATTCCCAAAATCCTGCTATCTTATCTCCCTATCTAGTCTGTAAGCAATATGATGTACTGTCTCTTAATTATATTTTTGGTGCAGTGGATGGAATTCAAAGCCTGGAGGCAGAGAGAACTAAATTCAAATCCAGCCTCAGACACTTAGTAGCTGTGTGATCTTGGGCAAGTCACTTAATCTCTGTTTGTCTCATTTTCTTCATCCATGTAAATCACTTAGCATACCTGGAACATTGTAAGCACTTTATGATTAAGTGTTTCCTTTTCCTTCCCTTCCATTCCTTTCCTATCTAGTAGAAGACCCTTCATAGGGCCTTAATAAATGTATATTGAATAATACATAATAATAATATTGAATAATACATGTTCAATAAATATTTGTGAATTGGATTGAATACAACTTCTTCCCCTATTTATGTTTAGAAATAGCATCTAGTGTGGGGAATTTTAAATATTTAAAAATCTAGGCCATTATCAACATAGGATTATTGGAAGCTGGAGGTTGACATTGGACTGCTGTTCTGTTATCTTAATTAAAAGCAAACCATCTTTCTAACCACAACAGGACAAAACCTCTTGAGAGAAATTCTTTACAACCTTTTGATTAGCTAATAGGATTACATTAAATCAATCCTTTTATTTTTCTTCATATTGAATATCAGGCTAGACTGGGGCCAATTCCTGTTTCCCACTGGGACAGGGCTCTAACCGCCATTGTTTTTCTCATTATTATTTATACTTTTTTTATTAGAGCATGTAGGAGTCTGTCCATTTTGAAGAACAGTTGGTATCTTTTGGGGGTCAGTTCTTTTTGAAGTGGGTTGTTATTTTGTGCAACTAATTTTTGTCTCTTTTCTAATAATCTGTGCTCTATGGTTGCTTTCATCTCCAATAATCTATATTCTAAGATTCTATGTGGTAAAGCACCTATTAGCTCAAATTTAAATTTGATATAAGGAAAATGTTTCTAATATTTAATTTCTTCCAGAGTGGAAAGGTATGTCTTGGAGGAAACGTTTGTTGGAGAATTTCAAGCAAAGCCTGAAAGACCACATGTTAGGTATAGTGCAGAAAGAAGTTTTACAGGTGGGCATTGGACTATGCTTTAAGTTATCTTTCAAATTCTGATATTCTGCGAATTTAAAGCTCCAAAACTCTGTGTTTTTTGTTCAAATAGTCTATATGTTAATATCCCATGCAGTGCTAACCATCTAAGACTCTTTAAAATGTAGAACTCCCAATATTTTTTCCTGAAATAGCTTTAGCATTCTATTGTGACAGAGTATACAAGTTTATGGGAGAAAAACAAATGAGAAGGGGTTCCTTGGACAATGAGAACATGTTGTGACCGATTCCCCAAATGACTTTTTTTTCTTTTTTCATCCATATGCACATATATGTTTTTAAGTAACAAAATTTCCTTCCACCCTCCCTTCCCTTCCCCCCTCCTTTCAGTGGTGAACAGTCAA
Organism: Macrotis lagotis; assembly: GCF_037893015.1. NCBI lineage: Eukaryota > Metazoa > Chordata > Mammalia > Peramelemorphia > Peramelidae > Macrotis > Macrotis lagotis. The sequence goes on along the minus strand of NC_133666.1, from coordinate 608,200,575 downwards.
CATTGTACATACATATTTTTGATAAACATGTTTACAGATAGTCATTTTCAGTATAAGGAATTAAGATTAAGGGAAAGAAATACATAAGATAATTTTTATAAATTGTTCATCAGGTTGTTTTTGTTTTGTTTTGTTTTGTTTTTCTTCCTCTGTATAGCAATAGCATTGTCCACAGCTGGTCTAATATGGTTGTTCTAACTCTCTGAACTGAGTTGATTATCTCACAATGGTTTTTTTTTTCTGATCTACAATTTTATTTATTCACACAATGCTAAAATAGTCTTGTTATAAGAGTGAACATAATCCCCTCCCCCCACAAAAATAAAAAAAAAATACTTCACAAGAAATAAAGTGAAAGAAAGAAAAAACATGTGCCTCAATTTGTGTTCAGATACCATCAGCTCTGCCTCTGGGGTGTATCACATTCTTTATCCTAAGTTCATCAGAGAAATTACTTTCATATTTTTCCACAGTTGCTGTTGCTGATTGCAATTCCCTCCATTCATTCTTCCCCATTATCATATATTATGTTTTCTCTCTGCTTTCACTCTGTCCTTCTTCAAAAGTATGCTATGAGGCAGATGAAGGTGCAGCATACAGAGCACTGACCCTGGGGCTAGGAGGCCCCAAGCCCACATCCCACCCCTGAGACCCAGCAACCACCCAGCCCCATGGCTACAGACAGGGCATCCAATCCCACCACCTTGAAAAAACTAAAAATGGAAATGTGTTATATCTGACTATCCTCTCCCATGATCTACCCTCTCCTCTAACCCCTGCATCCCCGCTCTTCTCCCCCATCCATTTTCTATCCTTTTTCCTCTACTTTTCTATGCCCTATTAAGTATTTATGTTGTTTCCTCTCAGTCATTTCTGAGGAGAATTTAGTCTCACTCCTTCCCCCTCATCTTCGGCCCTCCTATACCACTGCAAAAAAGTATTTCTTGACTCTTTTACATAAAATATCTTAGTCCATTCTCCCTCTACTTTTCCTTTCAACCTAATACATTTCCTTTTCACCCACTGACTCTATCTTTGCAATATATTTTGCTTTCAAATTCAGCTCTCTTCTGTGCCTTGTCTATATATATATATATATATATATATATATATATATATATATATATATATATATTCCTAAGTACTCTATTAAATGAGAAGATTCATATGAATATCATCTATATCATCTTCCCATGCAAGAATACATGCACTTTATCATCATTAAATCCCTCATAATTTACCCTTCTCATCCACCCTCTCTGTGCTTAACCTGAGTCTTGTACTTGAAGATCAAACTTTCTGTTTAGGTCTGTTTCAAAAGGAACATTTGAAATTCCCCTGTTTCACTGAAAGTCCATCTTTTCTCCTGGAAGAAGATGTTCAGTTTTGCTGGACAGTTGATTCTCATTTGAATTCCAAGCTCTTTTGCCTTCCAGAATATTATATTATAAACCCTATGATCCCTTAAAGTGGATGCTGCTAAGTCATGTGTAATCTTGACTGTAGTGCTATGATATTTGAATTGTTCCATCTGGCTGCTTGTAGTATCTTCTCTTTGACTTGGGAGTTCTGGAATTCTGGCTATATTATTCTTGGGGGTTATTTTTTTGGATCTCTTTCAGGAGGAGATTGGTGGATTCTTTCAATTTCTATTTTACCCTCTGCTTCTAGGATATTGGAGCCATCTTTAAAAATGAAGTAAAGGCTTTTTTTCCAGGTCATGACATTCAGGTATCCCAATAATTTTTTAAATTATCTCTCCCAGATCTGTTTTTCAGTTAGATATTTCATGTTTTTTTTCTAGTTTTTCATTCTTTTGTATTATTTTATTGTTTTTCAATTCCTCTAAAAGTCATCATCTTCCTTTAGCTCCATTCTACATTTGAAGTTGTTTTCTTCAGAGAGCTTTCTTACCTTCTTTTCCATCTGAACAATTATGCTTTTTAAGGTATTCTTTGCCTCCTTTAACTTTTTGTACTCTTTTTTTTTTCCATTTGACCTAAACTGGTTTTTAACATGTTGTTTTCTTCAGTATTTTTTGGACCTCCTTTTCTAAACTGCTGAGTTGGCTTTCGTGATTTTCCCACATCTCTCATTTCTCTTCCCAATTTTTCCTCTACTTACCTTACTTGATTTTCAAAGTCTTTTTTGAGCTCTGCTGTAGCCTGAGCCCAACTCCTATTTTTATTGGAGGTTTTGGATACAGAAGCTTGCTTGGACTTTGTCATTTGCTGAGTGTGTGTTTTGATCCTCCACGGGACCAAAGTGATTGTGGTCAGGTTCATTTTTTTCTGGTTTTCATTTCCCCCAGCCTGTGCCCTGGTTTTGGGGTGATTCTTGAGCTTTTGAGTTTTATTGGGCAACCCCCATAAGGACCTCAGTTCCTTCAAGGTCTTAGGAGAGGCTCTAACTAATCTCCGTGCTTTGGTCTGTGACTGACTACAAACATTCCACTTTACCTTAGAGCTGTGAGGAGGGTCCCTGCTCTATGTTAAAAGGGGTCCAGACTGCATCCAGGGTCTGAATATGGAAAAAGCACCAGAGTTCTGTCTGAGGGACAGAGGAGAGACCTCACAGTCTCCCCCCCACCCCCTTACCTTCTGTGGACTGAGCTCTTTGGGAGTAGCTGCCTGCTGGATGGCTCTTTGGGCCTGCTTCTGTTTCCTGGGATGTGAGCTGCACTGAGATCCATGCTGGGGTCTTCAGGCTGGCTCTGACAGAGATTTCCCCAAGGTGTGCTTAGTGTTCTCTGGACAGGCAGGTCAGGAAACTGCTTCTGTTGCCAGGAGCTGGTGTTCTCAGGGACCTAGCCTCTCTGTGGACTGTTCCTGGAAGGTTGGAGTTCCTTTTCTCTAGCATGGTGATCCTGGCTGCACTGCTACCCTCTCCACCCCTGTGGAACAGAACATTCCCACTATCTTCTAGGTTACCTTGGGTTGGAGAATTGCCTCACTGTATCTTTCTGTGGGATCTGTCACTCAAAAATTTATGTTCAGTCATAATTTTTAGGTTTTTGAAGTATTTTGGAGGAAAGCTCCTGGGAAATACTGTCCTCGTTCCACCATCTTGGCTCTGATTCCCTACAATGTTGTTTTTGATATGTACATTGTTCTCTTGGTTCTCCTCCCTTTGCTCAACATCAGATCCTGCAAGCCATTCCATGCTTCTCTGGAGTCCAACCAATTATGGTTTCTTATGAAACAATAATTATCAATAGTATTCATGTACCACAACTTGTTTAGCCATTGCCCAGTTGTTCAGTATTCCCTCAATTTCCAATTCTTTGTCACTACAAAAAGAGCTGCTATGAATATTTTGGAACATGTGGGACTTTTCCCATTTTTTATGATTTCTTCTGGATATAAGCCTAGAATTGGAATTGCTAGGTCAAAGAGAATGAATATTTTTATTGCTCTTTGGGCATACTTCCATATTGCTCTCCAGTGACTTTCTTTTGATGTACCTTTTAGTTCAAAGGGTCATTCAAGGGGGATCTCATGCCCTTTTCCTCAGTCAGTGGATTGTAGGTTCTGCCATGTTCCTTTCAGCTATGTCATTCCTTGCTTTAGTGCTGATATTCTATGAATCAATACAAGAAACTTCTTTAGGGGAAAATGAAAGGCTGAATTTGGCATTTTTCTTATAGGTTTCTGGATGAGAGATTCAGTGTTGAAAAGGACCTTATGAGTCATACTTCCCATTTGTACATTTTATAGATAGGAAACTGAGGGCTGTGCCTTTATTGAGATTAAGACATTTGTGTCTAATCATGCAAGAATTGAGTGGGAGAGCTAGTTCTTAACCCCAGATCCTCTGATTCCAAGTCCAGTGTACCACCCATGCTATTTTATGGATTATATCTTCAGAATACTTTACTTCAAAATGCCAATTAGTTGAAGTAATTCAGGGTATGAAAGCTGAGTTTGTAATTTCACATTCAGATCTTACCCTGCCAAGTATAAAGGACTTCAAATTGTCAGGAAATAATCCAATTCACTTGTAAAGTTAATTGAGAAACATTTTTTTTTCTAAAAGGAAATAGCCTGATGAAGGCTATTTTGACCTGAGTTAAGGGAATAGCTATAATGTTATTTCTGTCCCTAGAGAATTAGGATCAGCTTGTGATGTCACACATGCCCATTTTGACCTGTTTACATGAAAAAATACTTATATATAGCTTTATCCTTGTTTTATGTACTATCTCTCAAACTCCCCCCACTCCCACTAAACTTCATGAATTTCCTATGATAGTACCCATTGCTTTTGATATTAGAGGAGGTCACCATATTACGAGAATGGAAATGAACTGCTTTTAATGAAAAAGATTAAAAATTCAAGTTAGGAAACTAAGTATTACTTATTGAAACAAATAAATCATTCGGATGCAAGGACTAAAACACAGTTAAACTAATAATACATTATCCTTAGGAGTATAATTTGTCCAATATGAGAAGCTGCTCTCAAAGTTAGATGTTAAAAATCCTCAAATGTATCTGGAGGAGAGTGGAAGCATAATAGAGAAGAAAGAGTATGAAACTTTTGTTAAGAATTCCCATATCAAAAGGAGAAAGAGAGAATAGGAATAAATGAGAGTGGGGAGGAATAGAGTGAAGGCACAGCTAGTAATAGCAACTATGGGAAAAATATTGAAGCAACTTCTCTGGTGGACTTATGATAAAGAAAACAACTCACCCCAGAGACAGAGCCATTGGAATCTGAACACAGACTGATGTACATTTTTTTTCTCTCTCACTATTCTTGAGGTTTCTCATCTTCTTTGGGGGGGGTTATGTTTGCTCTTATAACAAAATTATTGTAATAATAGTAATAAATTAAAGTTCACTTGCAAAAAAAAAAAGGGTTGTACTAGATAATATTTAAGGTCCCTTTCTAGTATTGAAGATAAGTTGCCCTATGTATACTGTATCCAAAAACTATGATTTACATAGATACAGAAATAACAAAAAATAAAGACAATTAAACTCTTCCCCAAAAAGATACAATATAACAACACTCAACTTCTGAAAAAAAAAAAAGAATTCCCATATCCAGCACTAATTACATGACCTTGGACAAGTCACTTAATTCTTCTGAGTCTTAGTTTATTAGTCAATAAACTGCAGAGAAGAATAACATTTCAACTCTTTTTTTCACTTTAGGGTCTAATTTTTCCTTGGTGATTTGATTTATATAAAGCACTTCTCAGAGTTATTGTGGGAGATATGTCTCATAATGTGATGTGTCTCAAATTTTAAAGCACTAGTGAACTGTGAGTTATTATTACTAATATAGGAATTCCTTTTGTTTGAAAATACATGTGTCCTACAGAGGTTTTATTTTTGTTTTTCAGTGGAGGGCACTGGGAGAGAGAAATAATCAAACAATTGATCAATTAACATTTATTTAGTGCCTTCTATATGCCAGTCAACATGTTATGCTAAAGCAAACAACTATGTTTGAACAAGATATATACATTATAAACAAGATACATAAATTAGGAATGAGCTAATATATTAAGGGAAAAATACTTTTCGATTAAAATAATAATAAAATACACTTTAAAAGAATTTAAATAGGGAAAATAATGAAGACAAGCATACAGTACCTTCCATGTGTTAGTACTTAGAAGTGGTTGTTAAATTGAACCCAGTAATCAAACTTAATTGACTTTTACTAAAATATGATATAATCATAGTTCCTATTATAGTAAAAATATCAATTCTATTAGGAGTTAGGAGACCTGATTTTAATCCTAGTTCTTCCTCTTTATAACAAAAAAGTAGGACTGGGAATCTAGTCCTATGATTTCATTTGGTTTAGAGAACTCTTTGGGGATATAGCTTCCTCCATCAACACATGTCATTGCTTTCTAGTCTAGGTGCTCCTAACCATTTTTGTGCCATGGCCAAAGGAACCCCTCATATTTACTAGAAGAGAGATATAGATGATAGAGAGAGATGATGGATAGATAGATAGCAAGACAGATCTACAGAGAGAGAGACAAAGACAGATATATATATATATATATATATATATATATATATTTATATATATATATACACACAAAATAAAAAATTCATTGGATTGCAAAGGAAACAAAGGACTCCTCTACCAGTGTTGAGCAGAAGTGTCAAATCACATGTTCATATGAGTCCCAATACTCCTAAGTATACCCAACTAGATTAAAATGCAATTGGGAAATATTTAATATAAATTTAAAGAAAACATAAATAACATCACATTTTAAAGATAAATTAGTATGGACCTGTAGAGATTCTTTTATGTATGTGTAAATGCATACACACACACACACACACACACACACACACACACACACACACATCAATGGACCTGTTTCTATTTGAGTTTGATGTCAGTGACCCAGACCATTGAGATGTGACTTGTCCAACTTCACATAACTAGTGTGTTTCAAAGGCAATCTTTGAATCCTTTTTTTCTGGCTCTAGAGTTAGCTCTTTATCCACTACACTATAATCTCTCTAAACACAATACTATCTAACCAAAGAAACATAATGATTAATTCCATATACTTGAATTACTATGTAAAATTCAAAACTTCAATAAGATATGTCCTTTTCCTTCAACCTTAGTCTTAATAGGAAAATAAGATACCAACCCAGGTTTCTTATAGTAAATATAGTAGAGTTACAAAACAGTAGGGGAATGAGAAGTCTGTTATCCTCTGGGGAAATCAGGGAAGATTCTTGGAGGAGGTGGTATTTGAGGGGAGCTATGAATGCATATGGAGGATTTAAAAGTTATTAATTTTATTATAATAGTCTAGGTAGGTGAGATGAAAGATCTACTTGTACTAGACTTTGAATCAAGTGAAATACGTAAAAGCTGCATTGACGTATTCTATAGATCCTGGTAACTGGTTATATATGAAGCAAGGGAGGAAAAGGATAATGCTGGAAACTTTGCCATAGAATTATTGTAAAGAAAATCTGGAGTAAACTTGAATGTGTTAAGGAAATGCCAGTCATTGGTATTGGGCTCTGACAATTCATCTTAATATTGGATTTGTGAGCTGGCTCATAGTAAACACATAGTTATTAACAGAAAAGCTGTCCTTGCTACCATCATATCAATTTGCTATTAAGAAATGAGAGGAATAATTTTTGAAAGATAATTACTAATCCAGAGTTGTCAGGGGAATGTCAGCTAGATACATACTAGCAAATCACTATCTGCTCAGTGTCTTCAGCCATTCTCTGAGTTACAACATCTTGCAACAGAAGAGGTAATTTCCATTTCGGGAGTTCTCCATATGTGTATTTATCTAACACCTTCAAACCCTCACAATCAAGGATAACATAATCACAGTAATAAAAATATCAATAATAATAATATTAATAGCAATATAGTATAATTCCATTGGTGCCAGGAATTCTCAGGTGAAGACACACACTTTACCAATAATGTTGTCATTTCTATAACTAAAATGTTTATAGATTTAACCTAAAGTACTGAGAGGTTTAGCAAACTGCCCAAAACTACATAGGAAGAAGTACAATCCTAGTCTTCCTGGATTGAGGACTGCCTTTTTTTTTGGATTACCACACATGCTGCTTCTTACCACCACCATCATCATCATTGTTGTCATTATCTCCATCTTCTTTTCTTCTTCATGTTATTTTTAATTTCTTGAAATTTTCTCATTTATCTAAGACTTCCCTGTTCAAAAATGGGCTTTGATTTACAGTCATCCCTTCCCTATCATTATTTTCCTTATCATGGCTTAGATACATTGTGGCTCAGCATAAAAAATTAAATGGAAATTTGGAGGGAGTTTTGTGAAAACTGAAGATAAAGAACCTAAGATAAAATATTTAATCCAATTTTACAATAAGGCACTATTCAAACCTCATAAAGAAAAACAAAAAAATAAAGACTTCTTCTCTGGTCCAAAAGAAGATCAAAAAATTTTATGTAGATTTCCCAGATTGTGTGATAAGGATAACTGTAGTATAGTTTATTTTACTCAATGATTTCCCTGTATTTCTATGTACAGTTGATCACATTATAGTCATATCTTCATGGGTACATACTTTTCAGTTTCCATAGCTCTTTTCCATGCATTATCTCATTAGATTTTTCACTTACCCTGTGACCATAAATCTATCACTTTACCACTGACCTCAAAGTTATTATCTATCAAAGGAATAGTAAATCCTGTCCTTCCAAACAAGTTTGTTATAAACATCAAATGGGACAAAACATATGAAAGTGCCCTGAAAAACATAAAGATTGTGTGTATATATATATGTATGTATTTAGAGAAAAATCTAAGCTTTTCAAAGTCTGGGACAGATGCATTAAGGGTATAGTGTATTATTATTATTATTATTATTATTATTATTATTATTATTATTATTATTTTTACAGCACATGAGATTACCATATTAAGCCCATGTGGTGTGATATATTATATACTTTGTTCAATGTACAAAATTCAAAATTAGTGTAGGTAAAACCTGGTTCTGTAATGAACAGAGTGCTAGACCTAAAATCAGGAAGTTGGAATTTACATTCTAACTCTAATACTGAATAACCATGCGACTCAATTGACTTTATTTTCTGGGTCTCAGTTGATTCAATTGTAAAATAGGGACATTAACACCTATATTACCTATCTTGCAAGATACTTGTGAGGATCAAATCTTTACTATGTTAAATATTAGTTATGATTATTCTAATATGTAGAATAATAGAATAACTCATGTTTGCTTAATATTTCCACATATCTTCCTACTCTGGCCTCACAACCAAGACTGACATATAGATAATCCAAGGAGTATTTACTTAGAATTTCTGAAGGACACAGAACTATCATTGGTCAGAGTCAAAATTCAATTAAAATCTTCCAATTCCCAAGACTGATACTATTTCCACTAAACCTTATTGTATTTGTCACAAATCTAACTGTATCCACTGAAGGAACCCAAGGGCACACAGTAAAAAAGTCCATGGACTGTAAGTTAATTCAGTCTTGTTGCACAGCACAGATATAGGAAAGGTCTTTGATTGTATGTTTCCTATTATTTGATGCTCAGGGCTTAGGGTCAACAATTCCCCATCATTCACACAGACAAGAAAAAAGTGGGTAAAAATCTCATATTATTCTGCTTAAAATATGTAGTCTGGTTGATACGCTATTGAATAATTCTATTACTACCAATGAATGGTGAATAAGTCTTCTTTGCTATGACTATCCCTAACACTCTGAAAGCATTTAGTCCTCAGTCACCTCTATCTTTTAGTTTATACGTTTTCCTCCAACACTTAACCTAAGTGTTCAAGCCTTCCATGAAACTTTTCCTGATCACCTTTGCCTCACAGAAGCTAACAATCTCTCCCCCAATTACCTCCTTGTATCTATAATAATAGCTAGTACTTGCTGTTTGCTTTATACTTTGCTAAATGCTTTGCAATTATTATGTCATTTGATATCTGTACCAATTATCACTCCTGTGAGTATTTATTTCTCTTCTGAATTTCTAGTACCTAGCACCCATGACACATCTTAAATGCCTACTAAATGCTTTTTGATTGATTGCAATGTAGTTTGATGGGCAGCTTATTGGATTTTCCCATGAATATTTGGCTCTTGGCCAGACTCTGAAGATAGACAATGAGCTAGATTCAGAATCATATAAGATATTTGTTATCACAAAAGTATACTTTTTAAATGAATTTTTCTTTATATCTTTTGTTTTAATGTCAACAACATTTCTTATTGTTATTCTCTCCCAGTAGAGCCATCCCTTATGAAAGAGAATAAATAAAGAGGAAGAAAAAACAAAATATTGAAAAACGTCAGCTATCCAAAGTAGTTTCCCACACCCATAATTCCTACCTCTACACATATAGAGAAGTAGTCTTCTAATATCTTGACTCTGAAGCAACACTTTGTCATTTTAGGATCATTGCATTCTCTTTCCATTGGTTTGTTAAGCTTTTCATTTATCTTACTGTAATCATGCATATTGTTTTCCTGATTCTATTTTTCTTCACTTTGTAGCAGTACATTTCTTCCCTTAATTTTCTATTTTCATAATCTGCATAATTTATTACATAAGCACATTAATATTCCTTTAAGTTCATGTATCACAATTTTTTTAAGCATTCTCCAATCAATGGACATTTATTTAATTTCAGGTTCTTTGCTGCACCAAAAAAATTGCTACTGAATATACTATGATGTATATGAGACATTTCTTTCTGTCTTTGACTGCCTTGGTTTATATGCCAATTTATGTGAAGTTTCTGGGTCGAAGTCATACATATTTTAGTAATCATCTTTGAATTATTACAAATAAATTCACCATTCCAGTTATAATATTTTAGTCTTTCCTTAACCAATTTAACATTGAGGATTCCCATTTTGGGTTTATCTTGCCATTTTATTCTTTGTAAGATGAAACCTTGGGATTGTTTTATCTTACGTTTCTCTTATCCTTAGAGTTCTAGTGTATAATTTCATCAAGATATTAGTATTCCCAATTTTTTTGAGAACTACTTGTTTATATCCTAAGATCATTTAGCTAATTGACAATCAATTTGACAACTGAGAATTTGAGAATTTAACTCTTTAAGATAAGACTATCCTTGTTTGTTTTGTTTCATTCCTTTTTAATTCTAGCAAATTTAATTCTTGATGATTCCATTTAGAAACAAATTATGAACCATCATCGTCTTAGGAGAATCCAGTCAATAATTCATACTTAATTAGGTGTCTATCAATTTATAAGGCACAGTATAATGCCCTCCTGTGTAAAATATTAGATTAGATGAACATGTCTCAGCATTCAAGGCATGTGAAATGGCCACTGAAATGGGCCCTATTTTCTATCTACTTCTTTTATTATGAGAGAAACAGCAATGTGATATTTTAGGGATAGACCCTAAAAATTGAGGATGGCAATTAAAAAAAGGATCTTTTGATTCCAAAAGGCAAAGGTGAAGATGGAATATGATCTAGGAATAGGGAAATAGCTTGTACATAGAATCACAGAAGAAAAAAACACTGTTGCAGGTGACTCAAATGACAATGAAAAGATAAAGGAAAAGAGTAATTAGCATTTTGCCAAACCTAGTTCATGCATAAGAAGTGACTAAAAAGATGTTATCAATTTTATGTACATCCTTGTTACAGACTAATTGAACAACTGGTTGTTTTCAGAACTCTACAGATCATTTTTATCCTCTTTATATATTTATAGAATCTGACTCCTACGGCCACAATTTATTCCTTCATCTTTATGCATCAAAATCCTTTTTTTCCCTTCAAGAATGCATTTAACTACCATCCCTTGCATGAAGCCCCCTATTCTCCAGTTCTTACCTTCTTCCTCAAATCTACTAGCATATACTTATTTGAGGACATATTGTATTGCTCCAAAGAATGTAAGCTACCTGAAGGTAGGAACTGATGGGTACTTTGTATTGCTAATATTGATCATATTAACTTTCAAACATTATAGAAAGTTGTGTGTTTGTTGAATGCATGTTCAAAAAATAATAGTGATACCTCACTATAATTTAAATATCAAATAATTATGAAAATAAATAGCTACAATTTATATAGTAGTTTAAGGTTTGTAGCTAGGTATCTCAGTAGATAAGAAAAATGGAACCAGAGAGATTAGAATTCAAACCTGATTTCAGGCATTTATTAGCAGTGTGACTCTTGTCAAATCATTTAAGTCCTGCCTGCATAAAACTGAAGAAGGAAAAGGCAAACAACTCCAGTATCTTTGACAAGAAAATCCCATAAACAGTGGGCTAAAGGGTTAGAATTAGACATGACTGACTGATGGAAACATTGATGAAGCAGTTAAATATTTCATTTTATTCTTAAAGCAATTCTGGGAAGTAGGTGCTAATATTATTTTCATTTTACAATTGAGTAAACTGAGGTAAAGGTGAAGTGACTTGTCCAGGGTCGCAGAGCTGAAACAGGATTTGAACTCAGATATTCTTGATTCCAGGCTCATTGCTTTATCAACTGGCAGAGATGGATGGTCAGTCATGTAGTGACTATAAGAAATAATAGGTGAATAATCCAAATATTTTTGTGAGAGATGTCCCCGAAATTTCAAGAATAAATATTGAAATAGGTTTGATTATTATTATTCAATGTTAATTGGCATGCAAGGCATTTGTATGTAGGCATAAAGAAGGTATGTATGATTAGGACCTAATACTACCTAGTGAAGAGAACTCCCACACTGATAAAGCAACAGAAGCAGTAAAATGTAAGGCATGGAATAAGTAGACCCAGTAGCATTTTTTTTTCTTCCAGATAAAATGAAATGTAATAAATGGCAGGTGGATGAAACAAATGAAGCCATAAATGACTCTCTGATGTCCAGAGCTCTAACCATTCCATTTGGAACTTTTGGCTAGGCCAATTGGAGTGGTTTATCTACACAATGACCATTCCAATCATGCCTTAATACAGCTGTAGATGGACTATACTGAAGTTGCAGATTAAGAAGGTCAAAGAATTTCTCTGCAACTCAACTCTATTATCCTGGCCCTGGCCTCATGGTGGGTTGGTGATCTTACCAGTAAGGGAAATTGTTTGAATTCTAGTTATGCCATTTTCAGTTTTGAGAGTTGTTTTTGGGGGGGGCAGGGGCATTGTATTTGCAGTTGTTGTGCTTATGCTAACATTTTTGAAAAAGTAACATATTTTAACTCCTGATTGCATTGAATCATACTTAGAAGGGACAGCGGTAAGTTTCTAGTCTTGCCCATGCCATGATGATACCCAACAAATGGTAACTAGGTTCTTTTTTTTTGAAACATCCATCTATGTGGCTTCCAAATGAATAGATCCATTAGAAAATTGTTATTGTTGTTTTTATACATTAAGTGTTCATATGCCAGACCCTATGCTAAGCAAAGGGGATGTAAATAAGAAGAAAGATTGTCCTTGTCCTCAAGGAGCTTACAATTAAATGGGGGGAGATACAGACATTCAAAAGCTGAAAATGTGTTCAGGAGAGAGAGAGAGGATAAGATACTCTGCACAGGGAGTCCGGTATAGGAAGCGTATCTGGTAAGGTTAACCTTTGAAGCCTCTTTAGATGGATTCATTGTGAGGGCTTCTTTATTCCACCATCGAGCCCTCCAATTAGAGTGATAGTGCCAAGGTACTGGAAATAGATGTACATCAAAGCTGATATAATTTCTCCCATGATGAGTTTCCTGGTGAAGAGTTTTCCTGGGAGTATCAAGATGATGGAAACTAGTCCAAGGAGGACAGCTTGGAAGAAATGAGGGAATATTGAAGCCAAGGATACCAGTATACAAATTCTAGCCCTTAACTCTGATCTATGAAACTTTGAGGAACAAATTTAAACCATCTACCTCATTACAGTCTTCAGATGCTGAAAGACAACATGACCCTATTTTTTAAGTCTTATCTTTCCTTTAAAATCAAACTCAAATACTATGGCCATGGACACAGTACTTAATTCCTATATTTTATGTGTACATGTATGTTTCTGTGTGGTGTATTTTAAGTTGTTGGCTTTGTCTTACTTTGCAACAAGGTCTATGAGAGTAAAAATTGTATCTACTCTTTGCCTTGAAATGTAGCACAGGACTCAATGCACCATAGGTATGTATTAAATATGCTCATTAAATAAATTAATGAATATAGGAATGAGTGCATGTGAGAATAAAAAGTAAATTTCCATTATAACTCTCTATAATTTCACAAATGGTGCATTTGTCATGGTGTTGGGAATGTTATGCCTTTGTTGGCAGTAGCTGAATAGGTTATTGTTGTGTGAACTTTTAAAGATACTTGGTGGAAAATCTAGAGTAGCTCAGGGTGAGTTATATCTGACAATTTGGCTTAGAGACTGATGGAAGTGGTTTTGTGTGATCTTCTCTTTGGCAAGACATGGATCAAAGGGGCTTTCTCATGACTTATCTTTTGTATTCTTTCTTTGGGTATGTCATGAGGAGCAGGATTATTTGGGAGATTTGGAATCAGAAGAACTTTATTAAACAACTTCTAAAGCCACACCTTTTACTGAAAAACTAAGTATTAGTTTCCTGTCACTAGTCACCTATGGACAGTAGGAATGCATTACCCACTGTATCTTCCTACAATTCCATCTTTCCATTTTTTTGCAACTTTACATTCTATTACTCCATTCTACCTTTCTCTTCTGATTCTTTAAATTCCTTTTAAATCCTTAGCCCATTAGATCTTTTTAAAAATGTGTGTCCTTTGTGATACTTCTTTGCTCTTTTGTTTAAACTGTAGGATAACCTCTCTTAAAAAAAAGAAAAACTGCAGAGTATTTGGTAATTGGTCTCATTACTTTTCTTTATGTATTTAAAGATATCTTTCTTGTATTTCTTTTGTTTGGAGAATTTTCAAATCTAATAATCCACTTGCTTATGTTTATAATATTATTATTGCTGCTGCTGTTATGCCAGTGATACCAGAAGTACTTATCATTCATGGAAATTTCATCTCTTTAATTTATTTCTATCCTCAAGTTTCAGGAAACACATTATCTTGCTTGCTTACTTGTGTTTATTATATTCCTGGTACTTAACTAGTACTTGGGAGATATTCCTTCCTATCTAACTCACCCTAATTCCTCAGATATATAACAGGTAGATTGCTAGATCTGGAATCAGGAAAACCTGAGTTCATATTTGGTGAGAGACTTATTATTTGTGTGATCTTGGGCAAGTCATTTATCTTATCTGCCTTGGGGTCCTCTTCTGTAACATGGGGATAATGAGTCCACTTGTTTCCCAGGGGTATTATAAAGCTAAGAGAGAACATTTATAAACCAATTTTAAAAATTTAAAATGTTGCATAAATGACATTATTATCATTATTATTTCCTTTTGTCCTTCCAATTATCATTTTGGTTTCAGGGTGCACTCCTTTGCTTTTGTAATATGGTATTGTTTGTATTCACTTTTCAAATCCCTTAATAATACAAAATAAGCCAGTTTATTCAAATTGACTTTTTTATATTTGAAAATCATGAGGGAAAAATGTTACTGAAATTTAGAAATTTAGCCACTATGTGTGTTTGGAATTTGAATAGCAGGTTATTATTTTCATTTTTTTAAATGTAATTTCTTGAAGTGATAAATGGATTCTTTCATAGAATACTTTGATCTGGTTTTACTTTCTTTCATTATTTCTTACAACATAAAAATGAAATTTCTTTTTCATTTGTGAAGTTCTGGGAGATCTATGAATGTTCATTTAGTTCTTTATAATCCATATCAGAGGTTAGTTGCTTTAGATTACATTTTTTTTTGTTGTTGCTACTGTTGTGGGGTTTTCTTGGCAAAGATACTGGCAGTGGTTTGCTATTTCTTTCTTCAAGTCTCTGAACAGATGAGAAATTTAGATGGCATTAAATGACTTACCCAGAGTCACACAAATGGTAAGATCTGAGGCTGGATTTGAACTCATGAAAATGAGTTTTCCTGATTCTAAACTCAATGTTTTATCTGAACCATTTAGTTTATTTTTTGTTTTCTTTTATTTTGCTTCTTTTCTGTCAAAATTTCCTGCACCAATATTTTTGCTTTCTAGATATGTCATTTGCTCTCTTCTCCTTAAAGATCTTTAAAAAGGCTATCATTCCTTCTTCCTGCCCCCACTCTTAATCTGCTCTTTGTTTTCTAAATTTGCACTGATTGCTATGACCTTTCTTCCTATGCTTCTATGATCTCTGGGGAATTCACAGGATTCTTTCTTTCTTGGAGTAAGTAAACTAGTTGATTTTACTTCCTAATACATTTATTGGGTTTTTACAAATGTATTATTTTTCTTTGTTGTTGTTGTTAAGAGCAACTTTACTCCTTTATATGCTTGTATAGACATGCTCTTTTGAATTTTTTAGTCTTTCAACTTCCTTTTGTATTTATTTATATATACTTTTACCTTTGTAGATTTCCTCTCTTATCAGGTTCTTCCTCTTTTACTGCTTTATAGAAATCCATTGCTGGAATGATGGACAGTCACAGTCTCATGGCTGGACATGGGTCCCTGCCCTGAGTAAGCTTTGAGATGAGCTAAGGTGAGAATTCAATGACTGCTCATCACATATGTTTTGTCCTTACTTTTTCTTCCTTTCCTTTGAATTAGGGCAGCTAGGTGGCACAGTGGAGAAAGCACTGGCCTTGGAGTTAGGAGGACAGGAGAATCCAACTTCAGACACTTGACTGTTACTAGTTGTGTGACCTTGGGCAAGTCACTTAACCTTGATTGCCTCATATCCAGGGCCATATCTGACCACTGGAACCAGATGGCTCTGGAGGAGAAAGTGAGGTTGGTGACTTAGTACAGCATTCAAATCCAAATCGTATGCTTGTCATGGCATCATTTCCCTGATGCCAAGCTCTTCTTCAAAAATGAACGATAAACATTATTATTATTATTATTATTATTATTATTATTATTATTATTATTATTATTATTCCTTTGAATGTTAAAGCAGCACCAATGGTTTTCATTGAATTGATCATTGAGTTCATTGAGTCCCATTGAGTTATGGTGAATTATGAAAGAATCCTGGTATTCCAGATAGAACCCAAGTTCAAATTTGATCTCTGATGCTTGTTAACTATGTGACTTTAAGCAAACCACTTCACCTCTACTTCCTTATCTGTAAAATGAGGAGGTTAGACTCACTTAGTTTTTATAAAGCCTCCAGGCTTATGATCCTATTGTCTATGGTTCTATGACCTGAGTCATAAGACTCTGAGCTCAAAAAAATCAAAAATTTGGAATTGATTGCTATTGAGGACACTGAATTACAGCTTCATGTAGAAGTCCTCCAGTAAAAATTCATTAGGTATTTACATTCTGTGTTCTTATTTGGAAGATTCAGCTTCAATTATTTCATATCCAGTTCATAATTTTATTTCTTTTGAAGTTTTGGTTATTTCTGCTTAAGGATCCCTATATAATTCACTTCCAATGAAAGTTTTATCTTTTTCTATTCTCATCATAATAAACTGTGGTAAACCCTGTAGTTCAGAGTTTATGCAATCTAACAGGTACTAATGAAGAACAACTGAACATAGCATCAGAGGAAAAAGAATGAGTTGTTATGGTTTAGATAATGCATATCTTTGAACCCAACATGATGTCTCAGTAACCTGGAAATTATCACTATGAGAGTGGCTGATGCTTTAGGAATCAGGGAAACTTAGGTGATACATCCAAGGACTAAAGTCAGTTTCTTCCTGGACTGTTTCCAAGGGGAGAAATAGTGCTTCAGAAAACTGGTAAAGAGCCAGGGAGGCCACAGAATAAATCTTAGAAAGTTTTGTATAATTTTCCATTATCAGCCAGTTAGGAAAAAAACAATTTGTGAGATATATATCTTCTGGTGGTTTATTGATGGATAGACCCTCATCCGTGGATCTCAGTGAACTTTTCAACCTGTGTGCTCTGCATTTGTCAAACTTTAATTCTGAGCCTAAAACTGAGTTTAAGACTAAGCCTTTCACTGCGTTCAAGTGTCTGTAGATTCATTCAATGTAAGAGTTGAAACTCCAGAGGTCAAGTTACACCTGTATGCTGAGAGTGACATTCTGTGCAATTTACTGAACCTGACAAGTGGTCATCTGAGCATTTGACTAAATGTGATAGGGAAGTGATAAATTACCAACAATAGCCTATTCTCAATTTAAGTAGGACTAATTGTATGTTTTTTCTTCTTTAGGATCTGGCCTAACTCTGATTTCTAAAACTTCTTTTATATTACAATAATAAATATGATTTTGGGGGACAGCAATCAAGCCCTCCTCTTCTCTACTAGTAGCATGTTTTTCCCATCCTAAATATGCCCATTTCCTGCAATGAATATTCATATCTATCTTTCCATATATTTTTCTATCATCTATCTATCCATCTCTTTATGTTTTTCTGTTTCAATCTCTATCTCTCTCATAGACACACAGACACACAGACACACAGAAATAGACACAGACACAGACACATTCGCCTTTCTAGTCTTTTCTTCATGTTGGTGGTTCTTCTTTCGATAGACTAAAATTTAGTCTTTCCAAAACCTTCCTAAGATGTATTACTTAATCATTACAAATTATACTCTAGATGGGATTGATCTGTGAAATTATCAATTCATTTTATAGTGACATAATGATTCTTTTAATGTAACCTAAACTTGCTTTACTATTCTAACTATATTTCTATCTCCATACATATCTACGTCTATCTTTAAATACGTATTAATCTTTTGATTTTCTATCACTCAAAATTTATAGCATTTTATTTTACCTCCTCAACTTCCCAGAGACTCATCCCTTAGAACAATAAGGTTTTTGGTTTGTTTCTTTGTGTGGTAATGTGGTTAAGAGACTTGCACAAGGACACACAGCTAGTATCAAGTGTCTGAGGTCAAATTTGAACTCATATCCTCCTGACTCCCAGGCAGGTGTTCTATCCACTATGTCACCTAGCTGCAACCAGTACTTTATAAAAATAAGAGGGGAAAACGTTTAGCAAGAATAAATAACATTGTAAGCCTAACATCCTGTGCAGTTACATATTCTTTGTCTTGTATTTCTGTAAAGGAGTAGGGGAGATGCATTCTCATATCTCTTTTTTGGAGCTCAACTTGATCATTATAATTCTGTAGCATTCTATTTCCACCATTGTTCTTCTCTTACAGCACAGTAATATTGACATTGATATTTAATGACATTTACTCTATAGCACTGATATTTTACCATATCTTTTTGAGAAACCATTTTCAAATCCTTGAGCATCTATTTTGTTTCCAGTTCTTTGCTATGACAAAAAGTGCTTCCATAGATAATTTGATGTATAAGAACCTTTTTTTTTGTTATTGACCTCTGAGACATATACTTCACATCTATGAATCAAAGTATGTGAATATTCCAGTTGCTTTCTTCATATTATTTTTCCAGAATACTTGGACCAATTCTATTAAGAATGAATTAATGTATCAATCTTTTTATAACCCCTCCAACATTACCTGTTCCCAACTTTTGTCATTTTTGCCATTCTGTTTGGAGTGAGGTAGAAGAATTGTCAAGGTACTTGGATTGCATTTTTAAAAAAAAATTTGTAAATTAGAACATTCTCTCTTATGGTAGTTGATAATTTGGGAATTCTTGTTCCTTTCCTTTGATTATTTACCAATTGGATAATATACCTATTTATCTATTTTTGCTGTAGGTTTCCCCCTATACTGTCATCATTTTGAATATCAAAGTTTTAAAACATCCAGATCATTATTTATGAACTGTAACCTAGACATGACAACCCATCCTGTGTTTACAATTTATTTTTGAACTCAAGTTTAGGTCTTTAAACATACTCCTATTCCTTTCCTGTTTATCTGTTCTTATCTGTTTATGGGATCTGTGTGTTTTCCTGATTTTAGGGTTACTTAGACATTCCCAGGATAGATTGTTCTGTCTCTCTGTGAGTATCCATGTAGATCAGATCCTATACTGAGGTCTTTCAGTATGTGTGGAAGGGGAAGAAAGTTGATTTTTTTGTTTAGAGGTTTCTGAGTTTGCTTCAGGCAAGGCAGAGATGACAGTGGAAATCTGAGAGTTAGTGTCAGGGACTTTTCCCCTTGCCTTTGCTATGTGAAACTCATTTTGGAGGAAAGTTATGACTCCCTCACTTTGAGTAATTCATCTTATTTCTTGACTCATCAGTTGCTTCGATTCTTTAAAGGATCCATCAGTCATCAATTTTAACTATCTCTCTACCATTACAATCTCAACCACCATCTATCCTTCATATTCTTGAAGTCTTTTATAGTAGTCCCTTTCTTTCTTTCCATTTTTCTTTCTTTCCTTCTTTCTCTCTCTCCCTCTCTTTCTTTCTCTCTTTTTTGTTTCTTTCTTTGTTTCTTTGTTTAGTTCTTTCTTTGTTTCTTTCCTTCCTTCCTTCCTTTCCTTCCTCTTTCCCTTCTTCATTCCCTTACTTTTTCCTTCTTTTCTTCCTTCCTTCCTTTTTTCTTTCTTCTTTTCTGTTTCTTTATCAACACAGTTTACCATTTACTAATTCTTTTTTTATAAAATTAACTATCATATATATATATATATATATATATATATATATATATATATACACATCTATACATAAATTTAGAAATGATAGAAGTTTGTATCACATAAGTATAAGGACATCCCAAGGGGATCCTTTTGGAATGCACCAGCATCATTTCCTTCAGGATATCATCTAGTCCTTCCTGAAATTTTTAATATTGTGTTAGGGATTGTCAGTAGCCTTTTTCCTTTTTCTGAACTGTGCTAGTGACTTGTACAATTTAGACCTAAATATAGAAACAATTGAAATGACATATTTTCATTAGAATCTCCTTTCCTCTTAAGGAACAACCAAACTCCAGGAGGAGGTTAGCCAGTTTTCTGAATAAAGATGAAATTGCAACATAATATCCATAAGGAAAAGAAGTTTTTGTCATTTTTATTGACAGGATCTGAGGATCTGAGAATCTCAGGATCTGAGATTCTATAAATGATCACAACGAAGAAATATGCTATGAATCTTAGCTATGTCTTAAGTTTTGTTGGGCTTTTAAAATTTATTTTCTATGTTTTCTTTAAGGAGTCAATACCCTAGTTGGCTTGGTTTAATAGGTTTGAAAATAGAGTCTCAGAAGTTTTGGGTTCAAAACATATCTCTTCTCTTGGATTAATCTTGGACAATTTGCATCACCTGCCAGGTTTGTGCTGGTAAATGTTTAACAATAGTTTTCTGCAGAATAAGGGAAATATGGCTGGCCTCTGTATCTGGAGTTAAAATTAGATAAGTTAATGAGAAGTGTCTGGCCCGTATCACAATGTTCTTATGATAAAAATGCTTATTAAATAATTCTACTTCACAAAATCATATGCTTTGTAGCTAAACGGAGTCTAATTGATTATCTGAGTCTAGGGCTTGTGCTCTTCCTAGCAGCCTTCGAATCAGAAAGACTTGAGTTCAAATATGACCTCAGAAACTTGACTCTTAATAAGTGTGTGGGCAGGTCATTAACCCTGATAGCCTTGTATACAGTACCATTTCCAATCATCATGACCCAGGTGACTCCAGAGGAGAAAGTGAGGCTGGTGCTGTAGCACAGCACACCCTCACTCAAATTCAATTCATTTGCTTGTCAAGAAATCACTTCCCTAAGTCCATAGTCTTCAAAAAATGGACAAACATCATCATCATGGATTATCTAGCTCAACACTTCCTCTTAAAAACATAAGGTAAAAATGAGGCACGGGCAAGCAACTTACCTAATATCACATAGAAAGTAAGGTTCTTTAAGTTTAATCTACATTACTAAGATTTTCTATATAACTTAAGTCTAGAAAATCAACAGAACAACAAAATCACTCCTTGATTTATAGTATTTGCCATTTTCTTCTTATTCTCCGTGGAGGTCTCAGTTTTCATAGTTTTAAATGAGAAATTTGAAACAAAAGTACTCAAAGGTCCTTCTAGCACTAAATTCTATGACTTCTAGTATTGCTTTGTAAATATATATATATATATATATATATATATATATACATATATATATATTTATATATAATTTCCCCTCCCTCCATCATCCTCTTGGACAACTACTCAGCCTAAACTAAATCTTAATTCAGGTAAGGGAGAAGTAAGTTCCTTAAAAATAAAGATATGTGCAGTTAGGTGGCACAGTGGATAGAGCACCAGAGTCAGGAGTATCTGAGTTCAAACCTGGCCTCAGACACTTAGTAATTACCTAGCTGTGTGGCCTTGGGCAAGCCACTTAACCCTATTTGCCTTGCAAAAAACCTAAAAGTAAATAAATAAGCAGACAAACAAAATCTTTTATAGCAATTAAGGCTACTAAGTAATATAAAATGAACTTCAGGGAGCACATGACTGTCAAATTACAAAGAGGAGAATAATCTCCAAAGATATCTCTACTCTTATCAGTTCATAAGAATGAATGTTGCTTGATGTCTGTATTTGGAACTGGGCTCTCCTCTGAACCACAATTTCCTCATCTATTAGACCGATTAATCATAAATGTCTGACCTATTTCACAATATTCTTGTAATAAAACTTTATCAAGTAATTCTATTGTATATTATAGGATCATAGGATTTAGAGTTAGAAGAGCTTATAGACCAACACTTTCATTTTCAATGTGGTAAATTGAGGCAAGGCAACTTGTCCAAGGTGACATTGATAGGAAGTGGCAGAGCTAGTATTAAAATAGTTTTTCTGATTCTATATCCAGTGTTCTCTGTGGTTACAGTTAGATATTGCTGAGTACAAATTCAACTTTCTTTTTCTCTACTATAGGTTATCTCACCAGAATTGTACTTGTTCAGTCATTTTTTCAGTCATTTCTGACTCTTCAAGACCCCAGAGATAGTGGAGTGCTTTGCCATTTCTTCTCTAGTTTATTTTAGACATGAGGAAACCAAGGCAAAGAGGGTTAAGTGACTTGACCATGATCAAACATCTAGTAAATGTCCAAAGCTGGATTTGAAATCAGGAAGATTTTGTCCACTGTGCCATGAGAATAGGTACTTAATAAGGCTTACTGATATATTAATTGATTTGTTAATCAGGTTACTTTACCCATTTTTGACATGAGTTCACATCTGTCAGCTGACTCCTCAATTTCATCAAATGAAGATTTATTAAATATCTATTATATATTGTGGGATTAGTGAACATATGAATTTTATATTAGCCATGACATCTGCCTTCATGGATCTTGAAGCTGGGGCGGGGGGTGGGGGGTGGGAGATGACGGAGAAGGAACATAATATAGTATTTAGAAAAAGAATCATAGCATAATAAAAAACATAAATAAGTGAGAAGAAACCTGATGTGTATAGGTGTTTCCCTTTATTAGAGAGTAAACAACACATTATCTATTGTGGCTCTTTTCTGATGAGGTATTTTGATCTATTATTTTTGTCCTTATATTTTTAAATGAGCCTCCATCTCTATCCATTTCCTCTTATTAAAAAAAAAGTAGCCAACAAACTGAGTATAAAAATCTCTAGAGACTAGACCTATTCTCAAATAAAGCTTTATTCTAATGTTCCAAATGTCTAATCATGCTTAAACACTCCAGTTGTCTTTAATCATTAGATGAGATGAGAATCCAGTATCATTCCTAATACCTCTTACATAAACATGTTGGGTCCCTATTAAATCCAGGATCAAATATAAAAATCCTCTGTTTGGCTTTTAAAACCCTCCATAACCTCGTCCCTTCTGACCTTTTCAATCTTCTTATACTATACTCCCCTCCATGATTCAGTGATTTTGGCCTTCCCCCTATTCCTTACCAAAGACACTTTATTTCTGAACTCCATGTATTTTCAGTGGCTAAGCTGCATGTCTAAATTCATCTTTTTCATTTCTACTTCTTGTCTTTCATCTAGTCCTAGCTAAAATGTCACTTGTTGCAAGAAGCCTTGCCAATCCCTTATTTCTAATGATTTGTTTCTTTTGATTATTTCCAATTAATCCCGTGTTTTTCATTTATAAATTGTTGTTTGGGTGTTATCTTCATTTGGCTATTAATTTCTTGAGAATAGGCACTCTCTTCTCCCTCACTTTGCCTCTTTCTGTCTCTCTCCATTTCTTCTTATATTCCTTCCTTCCCTCTCCCTCTGTCTGTGTCTATCTATCTGTTTCTTTTGGTCTTTCTTTGTATTCCTAGCATTTAGTATAAGGCTTAGTACATAGTAGTTACTTGCTGTCTTGATGTGACAAAGGCATCTTAAAAGATGTCTAGTTAAACCTGGAAATGAACAGAAATGCTTTCTAAAACATTTTTGAGAAAGTGTCACCCAGCCTCAACTTAAAAGCTCTCAAAGGAGGATCATCTAGGTGATACAGTGGATAAAGCACTGGCCCTGGTGCTCAGGCGGATCTGAGTTCAAATCCATCCCCAGACACTTAATAATTACCTAGCTGTGTGACCTTGGCAAAGTCACTTAATCCCAGTGCCTTGCAAAACATCAAAAAAAATTGCAATGTGACAAGACAGACAGCTTTCATCATTATGAAGTTTTAATTTCATTGAATATAAATCTGACTCACTGTAACTTGCATTCATTGGTCCAAACTAAATTTACTCCAATGTCTCCCACTCCCTACACTCAAACCCCTCACCTACCTCTATCTTTTTCTTTCCTAGACTTGTGGCCCATGCAGAGCTCCTAGGACATAATGAGCTCTAACTCAACCTGGTCTCCTGGTTCTGGATATTTCCCAAATTGTTAATGGTGTTCTCCAGAGACACATCACATTCATCATTGAGAGTCCTTATTTACTTCTTTAGAAATGAAATGCAATTGATCTTCATCCCAATAGAAAAAAAAAATATGTCAGAAATAAATACTTTAAGATTTTGTTTCTACAGTTACATCTATCCTCCCTCTCTTCACTGCCTCCCCCCATGGCAAAAGTCATCCGGGTCTTAAAAAAAATCACTGGGATTTGACATCTGGAAAAGGGCACTTCAACAATTTCCTTTCTCCGAATTTCTAAACTGCTGTTTCAGCATTTCTGTCCTAATTCAATCCTATTAGCCTACTTTCTGTAATGAAATAGTTGGATTTTCTGCCAAGATGTCCAACACTAGAAGGAGAAAAGTGGAGATTTTGCAGCTGCTCTAATACTTAAATTAAAAGGGTATCTCATATCCATATATCCATATACACACATAGATATGCATGCATGCTGTGTGCATGCATGTATGTGTCTATGTGTGTGTGTCATTTTGGAGTAGTCAAAGGACCAAAATGTGAAGACCAGTATTGACATAGTATTGGATCTTGGAATTAAAGTAGATATTATTCACACTAATTGTATGACTTTAATTAACTATATAATGTCAATTGGTCCTAATTTGATCATCCATAAAATGGGGAGAGTGATAGTCATGTCACCTGTTATGTAGTGTTGTAAAGAAACCACTTTCTAAACTCTAAGGGTCAGTCTTGTTCTTTCATTTTGTGAGTACTAAACTTGGAATCAAAAGAGATATGCCTTCTAAGAGGTAAATGTGTTTATTTAGTGCTATGTATATATGCATACCCATATAAAAACATAAATAATATGAACTGCTAGTTGGCCCAGTGGATTCAGTACTGGGCTGGAAATAAAAAAGCTTCATCTTCTTGAGATCAAATATGGCCTCAGATACTTGCTAGCTGTGTTATCTTGGGCAAGATAACACAACTAAAAATGTTAGTATAATTTTTATATATTAAATGGTTAAATATGTAAATAATATAATAATTAGTGGCAGCATCTGAGACCTGGAGCAGCAATTTAGCCTGTGCCAAAAGTTTTCTTGGTTCCCAGGCTATCATTGTCAGTGGATGATCTGCAGGTCACAATTCCAGGATACAAGGACATGGAGCAGAGAGATGGTGAAGTATGTAAGTATGTAAGTATGAAGTGTATAAGATCCTATGGTAAAAGATGTATAATAAAAATGATACTTTAGTTTGAGAAAGACCTAGAGTTTGCTTATGGAAATGATCATTGGAAGGGATGTTTCTTGTGCATTATTGTGAAAGCATGGATACAGGTTTATTTGAAACCAGAAGGAAATTATAACACCAGAGGTGGATACCTGTGACTCATTATCCTCTTGTCTCTTCTGTACTGAATTAAAATACAAATCTGATATTTGCTGCTTTTCTAGACTACTCCTTTCAGTTGGAAGCTATCTGTATGGTTCCAAATTCATTGGGATGCCACACAGCTATTTTACTACATTCAGCAATTCAATCATTATGTTCAGGTTATTGCAACTGTTTTTCATGACATGTAAAAACACTCAAAATTCCTATGCAGCATAGTTAAGCTCAACAATGTTTTTTTAGTCTTGCTCTTTCTGGAAGATAGAATTAGTATAAGGAAACACAAAATTTGTGATATGTTAGATTGTTCCTTGATGTATATCATTTGTGTTGAAAGAAAGTTGCATTGTTTAAACAAGCATTATAGAAAAATTATATACACACATACATTATCATAAATACATGCATGATGTATATGTAAACATATATATATATATATATATATATATATATATACACACACACATAAATTTCCCTTGCCTAAAAAAAACTGTCATTGCTATTTCACTGATCACTGACTAAAATAACAATTCCTTTGCCTGATTTTCAAGGTTTCTGACAAAGAGTTTCAGCATATCTTTTTAGTATTATCAAAATAACATCATTTAAAAATTAGAAAGGATTTCAGGGACCATTTAATTCAGTATATAAATGAAAAAATGCTCATAATAATGTACCCAACATTTTTAGCCTCTTCTTAAATCCCTTCAGGGAGGGGAAAATTTGTGATCTTAATGCATGCCAAGCTATTCTAAACCAAGATATCTATTATTCTGATTGCACATCTATTAGAATGTAAGCTTCTTATGGGCAATGACTTCCATTTTTCTCTTTGTTTCCATAATGCCCAAATACAAAGCTAGGCAGATATGCTTTTATAGTGATTGAATTTTGTCCTGCCATCTACTTCTTACAAACCCTTGTCTGTAATATTCTTCCTATCTTCCTTCTATCATTACCTATTAAAATCTTTCATAGTCTGCAAAGCGTAGATCAAGAACCACTACACCTCTTTCCTGGATCCAGTCTTAGCTGGACATGATTTCTTCCTTTCTCAAATTCTCATATGAGTTTGTATAAATCATTTCTATGCACTAACATTCTATTTTTAAATTTTAGTTATTTGCATCATTATCTTGTCATCTTTACATTGTAGGCTCTTAATAAATGTATGCTAATTGAATGAATTAGCAAATGAATGTATTTTAAACAATATATCTGTATACTCAAGGCTCTTATTATGACGTAAGTACAAGTTTCCCAGTAGCAGATGATTTAGCCAGTTATCATAATAAAGATAAAAAGAAAGAGAAGGGGGAAATACAGGAGAAGAAGGGTCATGGGAGAACAGGAGAGTGGGAGTCTGACCTAATTTTTTTTTTCCTAGTGGCAGGTGGTTGACGCATATTTTCTCCTCCTCTTCTTTCTCTCCTCCCACCTTCCTCTCAGAGGGGAGGGGGAAACCAGATGGGGAAATACTTGGTTGAAGCTTAAGGACAAACTCAAGGAGACTCAATGTGGGTAGGATCAGGTTTATAGATTTCTAAAGAAGTAATAGAATCATAGAACATAGAATTTCAGAAGTTGAAGAAAACTGAGAATGTAGAAAATGAATTGTTAGTACACATTGTTTGCATAGCTCTTAGGACACATTTTTCTACAAATACTTAAGAGAGGAGGAAACTGAGGCTATTAGAGATTAAGTGACTTGCCCAAGATCATTTGATAAGCATCAGAGGCAGAATTTGAATCCAGATCTTCTAACTCCAGTGTCAGTTGTCTTTCTACTACACAATCAGTTAGCTCTCCCCCCACCCCCAAGAAGGTAGCTAAGGGTAAAAATAGTGAGGTGAGTTGTATAGCTGGTTTATGGTAGAACTGGGTTTGGCACTCATGTTTTCTGGGAGATCTCCTACTATTGTGCTCTTTCCAGTGTTTGGGGTTACTTTTCTAAGACTTGGCGTTCTTTGTGGTATCTTGTAAAAGTACCACCAATTCAATTTACTCATCCTTGCATTGCCATGGGTTTCATTTTCTAATATCATCTGACACTAATTCAGACACAGTTCCTGGAGGTGATTTTCAGCATCCACTTTTTAAAGCTTCAAAGGAATTTAGAGCACCATTTTTTTCCATTCATGCCCACTTTTAACAGATAAGAAAGAAAAGTTTGGTGCAGGGGAAGGAAGTGAACCGGTCTAGAATTCTGGCAACATGAGAACTTAAATTGAGTTTGAAAAGAACTGAAATTTGAATCTGTTTTCTCTCTCTGAACTGAGTTCTTCCTTCTCTATTTCACTGATTTTGGAAGCAATAGTCCCAGAAATATTTCAGAGGTCTTTTTCACTCCTCAATTTTTTAACAATTTTCCCTTTCCTACCAACAAAAGAGGAAAGATCTATATTTTAAAATTACCTGTCTTCCAATTCTAAGCCCATACTCATTGTTTTTATGTCAGGAAGTTGACACTAAGTTGTATTTGTTTTATATAGATTTCACCCAGATATTTGGAGTTATGTAACCACAGAAAACATCTCTAAGCATTTCTTCATAGGTGGAATGAAGTAATTGTTCAGAATTTCTGGTATATGAAGGTAGATGAATTTTCCTTTTTGCTGCACTCTTCTCAATTGGGCAAAATTTTTTCTGGATTCTCTGTTGATGCCTTAGAATAGAAAACTAGAATGGGAAGGGACTGGGAAGGATTGGTCAAGAAGAAAAACAAGACTCAGAGAAGAGAAATTCAATGAGTTGGAAGCCCAAGATAAAAATCATAGTTTTTCTGTCTCTTGCCCTGATCATTGTAGTATCTTCTATGCAAGCAAAGTACATTATGTCATCTTGGAGCAACGTGATGGTGAATAGAGGGGACTGCAATCAGGAAAACCTTTGGTTTGAATTCTACACCTGATTTTTATTAACTGGAGGTTAATGGGCAAGTACAAAACAATCTAGCATATATTAAAAGTTTGAAAGTCACTGGGACTCCAAAGATAAAAGGGAAAAATAGTCCTTTCCTCAAAGAACTTAAGCTTTACTGGGGTGTGGGTAGGAATATCTTACAGAAAGCTGATTACAGAGGAGTGAAATACCTTTTCTGATACTTTCCTTTTTATTAATAGTATTTTATTTTTCTAATTTATATATCAAGATAATTTTTAGTAATTTTTTTTACAATATTTTGAATTATACATTTTTCTTCCTTTCTCCCTTACCTCCCTTCTTTCTAAAATGGTGCACAATTTGGCATGGATTATATGTTTGTTACCATGCATAACATTTTTCCATGTTACTCACAGTTATGAAAGAAAAACCAAGTCAAAATAAAAAAAAAGCATGAAAATGAATAAAGTGAAAAAGTATGCTTCAATCTGTATTCAGATCTGTTAGTTCTTTCTCTGGATGTAGATAGTATTTTCCTTTGTGAGTCCTTTTGTACTTTGTGTTATATTATTATGTTCCTGAGAAAAACCGAGTTATTTATAGCTGATCATCATGCAATGTTGATACTACTATGTAAATTTTTTCCTGGTTCTACTCATTTCACTTTGCATTCAGTTTTATTTTTTCTTCTGAAATCCTCCTGTTCATTGTTTCTTATTGTGCAATAGTATTCTATTACATTGAATACTACAATATGTTTAGCCATTCCCCAATTGATGGACTTCTCTTCAATTCCCAAAATTTTGCCAGTGCTTTTATGAATTTTTAACACATCTAGTTTCTTTTCCCTTTTATATGACCTTTTGGGGAATACCTATGTAGTAGTGGTATAGCTAGATCAAAGGTATACAGAGTTTTATTGCCCTTTGGGCATAATTCCAAATTGCTTTCCAAAATGGTTGGATTAATTCACCACTCCCTCAGCAGTGTATTAGTGTCTCCATTTTCCTACATCATCTCCAACATTTAAAATTTTCATTTTTGAAACTTTGGTTATTTGCATAAGTGTGAGGTGCTATCTCAGAACAATAGTGATCTAGAGAATTCCTGCATATATAACATAAATTTATTAGGTCTCTTTTTACTTTGCTTTGTAACTGAGATCAAGATTCATGCTTCGGGTGAAGCATAATTGATTCTGCTCTTATTCTTTCTCTTTATTCTGTCTGTGTCTCTCTTCTTTAAGTGTTTTTTTTTTTTTTTTAGGTTTTTGCAAGGCAATGGGGTTAAGTGGCTTGCCCAAGGCCACATGGCTAGGTAATTATTAAGTGTCTGAAACCGGATTTGAACCCAGGTACTCCTGACTCCAGGGCCGTTGCTTTATTCACTGCACCACCTAGCCATCCCTTTAAGTGTGTTTCTTATAGGATTTTGTAGGATGTTGTAGGATTTTGGTTTTTGATTCACTCTGCTATTTTAAGGTAAAGTTCATCCTATTCACATCCACAGTTATGATTTTTGTGTTTTTCCCTTTATTCTATTTTTTCCTCCTTGTTTGTCCTTTCTTTTCTCTCATCCTTTCCCTCCTCTACATTCTCTCTTCTCTTCTGTCAGCCATGCTGCCCTTTGCCTTTTACTTATTTCCTTCTCTCTTAGTTTCCTGTCAGGTAAGAAAGATATCTATATTCAACTATTTGTATACATTATTCTGTCTTTGCGAGTAAGGTTCAAATGATGCCCATAACCCACCATTCTGTCTTTGCGAGTAAGGTTCAAATGATGCCCATAACCCACCCTCTCATTTTTCCCTCCCCTGTGAAGAAGGGAAAATCTGTATCTCTTCATGTGAAAATTTTATACCATTCTTTCTCTCCCTTCCTCTCTACCCAATGTATGACTCTTTTCCATCCCTTAATTATTTTTCTCATTCCCTCAAATTCATATTATACCTGTATCCTCTGTTTATGTATATTCCTTCTAGCTATTCTATTACTGTTACAATTTGTAATAATTACAAATATCATTTTCTCTTATAGGGATAAACAGTTCAGCTCCATTGAATCCCTTATGTTTTTTAATCCTTTTAGACTTCTTTTGGGTCTTGATATTAGATATCACTTTTTTCTTGTTCAATTCTGGTCTTGTTTTTAAGGCTTGAAATCCTTCTATTACATTGAGAATTTTTTTCCCCTTGAAATATTAGGCTAAATTTTTTTGGGTTGGTGATTCTTGGTTGTAGTCCGGTTTCTTTGCCAATCATGTTCCCTGACTCCAAGTCCTTTAATATTGTAGCTGCTAAATCCCTTGTAATTTTTTTTGTGATTCCCTAAAATCTGAATTGTTTCATTGTGACTGCTTGCAGTATTTTTCCTTTGATCCATAGTACTATAATTTGACTATGGTATTCCCTAGAGATTTTTTTTGGAATCTCTTCCCTGAAGAGATTTTAGTCAAATTAGTTTGGAGGATTTCAGGGAAGTTTTCCTTGATAATGTTTTTTAGGTTTTTGCAAGGCAAATGGGGTTAAGTGGCTTGCCCAAGGCCACACAGCTAGGTAATTATTAAGTGTCTGAGACCGGATTTGAACCCAGGTACTCCTGACTCCAGGGCCAGTGCTCTATCCACTGTGCCACCTAGCTATCCCCTTGATAATTTCTTAATAGATCCTGAACAGATTCTCCTTTTGGTTATGGTTTTTATTTAGTACAGTGATTCTGACATTGTCTCTTGGAACTATTTTCCAAATCACTCATTTTTCTAGTGAGGTATTTTACATTGTGTTCTATTTTGTCATCCTTATGAATTTTTTGATTGATTCTGGATGTCTCACAGAGTGAATAGCTTGCATTTGTCCTGCTCTAACTTATATGGAGTAGCTTTCCTCGGATAATTTTTATACTTCTTTTTCCATTTGGTCAGTTGTACTTTTTAAGGAATTGGTTTCATCAGTGAATTTTTGTATTTCCTTTTTCATTTGTTCAATTTTACCTTTTAAGCAGTTTTCTTTTTCAACCTGTTGAGTCTTTTTTCTTTGTCTTGCTTCATTCTCATTTCTTTTACCAAATTTTCTTCTATGTCTCATATAATTTTTAAGCTCTGTTTTTGAACTCTTCTATGAGTTCTTTCTGGCCTTGAGAAAACTTTCCATGTTTCTTTGTGGTTTTACCAATTGGAGTTTTGACATTTTTGTCCATTTCTGAGTTTGTCTCTTGATCTTTCCTGTCACCATAATAACTTTCTATGGTCAGATTCTTTTTGTAGTTGCTGCCATTGTTTTTCTTTTTTCTTTTTTTTTTGCTAATGTTTTGCCTTTTTACTTTTCTTTTAAATTTGAGATATGCACTATAGAGAAAGTGGCATAGTCTCAGGTATCTTGTGCTTGGAGTTTCAGACCCTGACTTTTTAACCTAGTGCTTCAATGGTATTGCCCCAAAGCCTGCAGGAAACATTTGTGTTTGGTATTGTGCTGAGGGTTTGAGTTGGGGAGGATGGTTGGTTCTGCCAGATGAAATAGAGGTCTGACAGCTTGCTTACCTGGTGCTGAGCCAGGGTCCTAATGCAGGTATCTGGTATATGCTGAGGATAATAGGATGTTTTTGCATTTCCCTGGGGCTACACTGAAGCATGTGGTTGTTCATAAAATTGGAATCTGTCCATTCTGCTAGCTATACTTGTGGCAGGAGAGGGGATGGGGTTTGTTGATTGCCTGCTTCAATGCACTGGAACTGCTGAATTCAGGTTCTGCTGAACTTTGTTGAGGGGGTGCTTGCTGGGATGCTCCCTGTCCTGGAGGGCATTCCCCTTTTACCCGAGTGAGATAGACTTTTCTTGTCAGTCTTCCAAAAATCGATCTCAAAAATTGTTTTACCTTCTCTTTTTTGCCGGTTCTGATGCTCCAGGATTTGTTTCAGAGCACTATTTAATGGTTAAGTAAAGATGAATATGGGAGAGTTACAGTGATTTACTGTGTGTTCCACCATCTTGACTCCCAGACTTCCCCTTTTATGATACTTTTCAAGAAGACAAGTTATTTTTGGTAATATTTATTGAGTATAGAGGGTAGAAGAGGGAATAATATGCAAGCTAATAAGTTTGTGCACAATGGTTAGAGGAAACAGAGAACATATAAGTAACCAGGCAAGTTCAATTCTGTTTCCTGTAGGAAATGGCACATGATAATATTTGTGTTTCATTTTCAAAGAATACCATGACATCAGAAAGGGGATGCCCTGACAAACATGTGAATTGGATTAGAGTGAGGGGGGTGCTGTGCTAAGTCACCAGCCTCACTTTCTCCTCCAGAGCCATCTGTGTCCAATGACCAGAATCAGGACAACTGGAGATGATCCTGGATGCAAGGCAATCAGCACTGAGTGACTTGTCCAAGATCATCCAGCTAGTAAGTGGTAAATGCCTGAGGCTGCATTTGAACTGCCATCCTCCTGAATCCAAGGCCAGTGCTCTATCCACTGCACTGCCTAAATATTATCAGGATTCTGGAGAGCAATATGAAAGCATGCCCAGAGAGTAATAGAACTATTCATACCCTTTGACAGAACAATTCCAATTCTGGGTCTATATCCAGAAGAAATTATAAAAAAAGGGAAAGTCCTATATGTTCCAATATATTCATACCAGCCCCTTTTATAGTAGCAAAGAATTGGAACATGAGGGGATGCCCATAAATTGGGGAATGGCTAAACAAGTTATAGTACATGGACACTATGGAATACTTTTGTTCTATAAGAAAACATAAATGGTCAGACTCTAGAGAAGCATGGAATGACTTATGGGATCAGATGCTGAGTGAAGGGAGTAGAGCCAAGAGAAGAATGTACACATCAACAATAACATTGTGAGATGAAAAAACATGATGGAAACAGCTTCTCTCAGTAATTCAGAGAGCTAGGAAAACTGTATTAGACCAGATATGGACTATGTTATCCCCATCCATAAGAAGAAAAACACAACAAAACACAAGCACGCACACACGTGCACACACACACACACACACAAACACACACACACACGCACATGCCCTCCAGAATTTGATGAACACCTTATAAAAAATATCTCTTATGTATTTCTTTTCCTTAATCCTAATTCCTCATACCAAAAATAAGTAATACAAATCTGTAAACATGTTTATCAAAATATGTATGTAAAATGTGAACCTGACTGTTTTGCTGCTGAACAGAGTCAGAGGTGAAGAGGAAGGGTCTTCCAGACACAGAGGTTAGCCTATGCAAAGACAAAAAAGATGGGAGTTTGAATGCTGAGCATAAGTAACAGCAGCTTCAATTTGTCTGGAATAGAATATATACTAATAATAGCCAGGATTTATAAAGTGTTTTAAGGTCTGCAAACTGCTTTACAAATATTATCTCACATGATTCTCAGAATGACCCTGGAAGAGTAGCATTATTATTTTCCCCATAATATGAATGAGGGAATTGAAACAGATAGCAGTTGAACAATTCATGTTCACAAAGCTAGGAAGTATCCAGGATTGATTTTGAACTGATTCTACATATAGTGCTTTATCCATTATATCACTGAGCTACAAAGGGTCTTATGTGAAACAAGCCTGAAAAGTTATACTTTTGCCAGACTGAAAAAGTTTTAAGTTACGCATCGCATATTTTTATTGTATCCAAGAAAAAATAGAAATTAATGAAAAATTCTGGTTCAGGGGAAGGGCATAGATCAGCTTGTTTGAAAAGGCAGTGTTGAAGATGAATTAGACAGGGGAGATTAGAGACAGAGAGTTCAGTTAGATGGTGGCAAGAAAATGATAATGACCTGAACTTGGATGGTGTGGTGTGGAGAGAAGGGAACAAATTTAAAAGGTGTTATGGAGGAAGAATTGAAAATATTTGGCAACTTATTACACATGAGGTCATTGGGAAGGAAAGGTTCTAGGATAAAATTTAGGTACTAAAATGGAGAAGTTTACAGAAAAGGTGAGTTTAGAGCAGAAGAGTTGGATAGGATGACCTCAGGGGTTTATTCTAATGTCTACATTGTACAGATTAGGAAACTCAGATCCAAAAAAAGTTAAGTGACATCCATAATTTCACAGGTAATAGTAATCTTAATCAGCAAAGACAATGAGCCTAGATTCATTGACTAGAATTTGGACTCTTTCCACTGTACTCTATTGCCACTAGTCTAACAAAGTAGATCCTAGAGAACTGGCCATTAGGAGTGAAACAAGGACTAGATATGTAGAAATGGAAGATAATCAGCCTAGAAGACATAATGAAATCCACAGGAGAGAGTGCAGTGAGAACGAACAGAAGGGGGTCTAGCACAGTTCCAGTAGATCAGATAGTTTAGAGGCAGAAAGAAAGAACAATCAGGGCATGGACAAAAAGACTTCAGGAGGAGAAGCTGATCAAAAGAGCCAAATACTAATGAGAAAAACTAGAAAGAAGGCAAAGAAGGTCCATTGACTTAAAAATGAAAAACTTTTGGGTGATTTGAGAGAAAGCAGTTGGAGTTGAGTGATGGGTTCAGTTTGCTTGTTATTTCTAGTGCAACGTTTATTTTAGAAAAAATCAAAGCAAAATAATAGTTGAAAAACTATTTTATATTATTGGTTATCATCATCTCATCCTGTCCTTTGATCTTCCTTTTTTTTTCCCCCTAAAAGTTAAAACCCAAACCAACAAATCAAAATAAGCTTTTTCTGGTTTTCATCTTTCTACTAGTACTAACTTATTCTAAGTTTTAGTACTCCAGCTTCCCCCCGCCATCTCCCCCCACCCTTACTCTAAACCAACCTCCTATGGGCTCATCCTGTTTTACTTAACCATCTTTTTTCTGGTTTCCCCTCTGTTCTTCTCTTCTTTCTTATCCTCCCTCTTTTCCTCTTTTTCTTCTTCCTGTCTTACTCATTCTCCTTCTCTTTTCCCTCCTTTTCCTCCTTTGCTCTCTGCCTTTCCCTTTCCCTCTCCTACTTCATACATCAGCATTAGCAATCTCTTCTTTCCTTTCCTCTTTATTTGAATCGTTTCCTTTTCTTATGTTCAGAATATCATCCTTAATCATTTCTCATCCTGTGGTATTGTATTCTTTGGGGTGTGTGTGTGTGTGTGTGTGTGTGTGTGTGTATTTATATTTATACACACACACATCTTTTTTGGGGGAACAATTTTTCTTTCTAAAATTTTGGGTACATGCCAGACTATGCCCAGATTTCTTTTTTTTTTTTCTATCACAAACTCTAGGAGGGTCTGGTGACTTCCCATTCTTGTGAACTTATATAGATTAAAGTGAGCAGAATCAAAACAATTTATAAAAAATAAACAAAATTTTAAAGAAAAAAAACAAAACTAAGCTTGAGTTCTTTAAGAACTCTGATCATTTCAGTGACCAACAATCATTCCAGAGGACCACTGCCGAATCATATTTTACACTTCTGACAGAGAAGTGATAGACTCAAGGTGCAGAATGAGACACATTTTTAAGACATAAACAATGTGGGAATTAATTTTTCTATCTCATGCATATGAGATGGCATATGTAAAGTATTTTGACAACTATTTCATAAAAGTTAACTATTGTTATTATTATTATTATTAATTTTGAAATATTTTCTTTCTCCTTTTTAAAGTGAAGAGATTGGAGAGAAAGGGGAGCAAATAATAGTGTTACCCTCTCAAAAGAATGACTCTTTTGCCTAGGTTTCTCATAATTTCCACTCCATCAATTCCTCCCTTTAGTATTAATGAGAGCCAGGATAGATTTTCCTTTGCTGGTTCCTCTCCTTTTTATCTTTATAGGGGGAAGTTCCTCAGACCAAATTGCACATTAGAAATAGTCTATCACATGCTAATAGGAAAATGGGAAAGAGAAGGGTAGTCAAACCACTAGAACTGGAAAGTATGTTATCATCCTTGGTAGGGAACATAATGAAGAAATTACCACTTTTCCCCAGAGGTCAATGTCTGGGTCAGAGATTGGTTTAATTCTACTATCTCTGATAGCTAGTAAGTACCAATTATCTTTACTTTTCTCATTTCCTAATTACCCTAATTATCTTTCCTTTCTTAGTCCCTAGATCTTCACAATATAGCCTACCTGCAGTACTTACATTCCTGACCTTCCCCCACTAACACTCAACCAACCCTTACCTAAGTCTCCAGTTCATCGAAACACAACATTCTAAAATAGTAATAGACATAAAAAACAATCTTCCTCAAATTTAACCTGAATGATCTATTCAAGTCACCCTCTCTTTGATGTCCAGATGACTACATAGAAACATAGAATCATATAATAGTTCTACAGCTAGAGGAGACCTCAAATATCATCTAGCTTACATTTTATAGATAAGGAAAGTGAAGACTATGGAAGTTAAGAGATTTGCTTAAGGTTACACTCAGAGACTTACTTTATTGACTTTCATGATGACTAATAACTAACCTCCTAACCAATTAGATTCATAAAATTTTATAATTAGAAGGTATCTGACCCAACCTTCTGATTTGAACAATAATATTTCCTTTTGATTTCAAGTTTTATTGAAGCTTAGGCAACTTTTGATCCAATTTATTCATTTATTAGCTAGGGATACTGAAGTCCTTAGAGGAAAGGTGATTTGTTCATTGTCAGCCTCCAAGTTACTTATAGGGCTATGTCTCTATACAGGTTTTCTGATTGAAATTTCCTTGTTCCGGGCAGCTAGGTGGAGTATTGGATAAAGCACCCGCCTTGGAGTCAGGAGTACCTGGCTTCAAATCTGGTCTCAGACACTTAATAATCACCTAGCTGTGTGGCCTTGGGCAAGCCACTTAACCCCATCTGCCTTGCAAAAACCTAAAAAAAATTTCCTTGTTCTTTCTATTGGGTGATCTTATACTTGCTAATATATACAACTGGAAAGAACAACTAAGCAGTTCATGTGTTATCCCAAATAAGTGATGGAATTCCATGAATGTCTCACCATAATAATCAACAAAATCAGGTCTTCTAATTTTAGACTCAATTCTTTAATTCCTCTAGAAAATGGAAAATTGGTTTGTCTATTTTTTTTGTTTGTCTATTGTTTGTCCATATCTTTAAACGCCTTAAGATTAATTATCTAGTCTCTGCCTGAGATTTATTTTTTTTATCATCTAACATTCCAGTAAATTGAACTTGGACAGAAGTATATAATGATCTCTAAGTATTAAGTGGTTGCATTAAGAATTGGAACAAAAATGAAATTGTTGTTTAGTGCACATTTGACCTTGGACAAATCACATCATCTCCAAACCTCAGTATCTTCTTCTATCCATCATCTATCAAATATATTAGTCTTTATGTGCTCCGTGGTTCCTACCAGTTTTGAATATTATAATCTTCCTGAATGTTATAGATTTACAATCATCCCTCCATAATTTACCTGAAAAATATCATCATCCAATCTTTGCTTAAAAAATGGGGAAATCAATCCATTCCAATTATGGATATCTTACTTAGGTAGTTTTTCCTTACATCTAGCTCTGGATCTTATTCTGTCTCTTGATCAGTCAATCAATAACAATTTATTAAGCACATATTTTGGACCAGATACTGAGGAAGTGCTGGAAGATATAAATAAATAATGCAGATACCTTTTCTCAAGTAATTTACATGCTAATCGGGAAGATAACATGTAGAAAAGGATTGAAAAGGAAACAGGGAGAGGAGATAGCTGGCATGATGGCACCATGAAACAGCCTTTTCTTCTCCAAACTAAATATTCTGATTCCTCCAGTCATTCATCCCATAATATGGTCTCAAGCTACTTCACCATCTTGGTGTTTCTCATCTAGATATTATCCATTCATCAGTGTTCTTTCAGATATGTGACATCTATAATTTAATTCAAAATTATTTTAGATGTTATATAACCCTTCCAGGATACAGTAGGATTGTTACTTCACTAGTGCTGAACTTTTATCTACTTGCCATGTAGCCAAAGATCACTTTCTTTTGTTTGCTTGTTTGTATTTCATTGACATATGATGCATTAATTCATCTATTAAGTGTGTAGTTCATTAAATATCTCAGATCCTTTTAAACTAAACTGCTCTCTAGTTATGCCTCTCATATCCTGCAACTACAAAGCTAATTTTTGGGGATCAGAGTGTGCAAATTTAGTTTTATTATTATTAAATTACATCATATTAAACTTGGCCTGATGTCCTAACTTTTTGAAGATCATTTGAAATCTTGACTGTTATTTAGTGAATGAGTTGTCCCTTGATGTTATATATATCATCTAATGAATGAGCTGGCACTCCATGTTGCATGTCATTCAGTGAATGAGGTGATCCTCCTTGTGTGTGTCATGCAGGAAATGAAGTGTCCATCCAGCTTGTGTGTCATCTGGAAAGTTTATAAACATGGAATCTGAATCTTTTTTGAAGTGTTTTGTTTGATTTTGATTTTCTTAATAGCAAACTGTACAGTAATCTCTGGGTCTTCTGCATTAAAAACTTCCTAGAGGCTGTTATTGACCCATTAATGACTATTCTTTCAATCAGTTTTATATTCATTGAATTATCATCTAGCCTAGATATTTTTCTCTTGAACACAAGGATGGAATTAGAGAGATTATTAAATGTCATGCTGAAATATAGTATCTTCCCTGATGACCAGTCTAGTAACACTATCCAAAGTAGAATTGAGGCTTTTCAACGAAAAAAGTGACCTCTTCTTAAGGAAGTCATGGTGATTTTTTGTGATCACTGCTTTCCTCTGCATAATCTTTTCTTCTGCTGCTTCCTCACCCCTACATTTTTATTTTTTAGTTACAAACACACATGATTTCCTTCAAGTACATATGAAGACACACTTAATAATTTTTACATTTTTATTTATTTATACATTACTAAAATAGTCTTGTTGTAAGAGTAAACAATCCTCTATCTCTCTCTCTCCAATACCATCAGCTCTGTCTCTGGGGTGGATTGCATTCTTTATCATAAGTCCATCAGAGAAATTAAGTCAATATTTTTCCACAGTTGTTGTTGCTGATTGTAATTCCCTCCCTCCATTCCTCCCCATTTATTATATTTTCTCTCTCCTTTCACTCTTTCCCTCTTCAAAAGTGTGCTATGGGACAGCCAAATGGTGCAGCAGACAGAGCACCAGTCCTGGGGCCAAGAGACCCCAAGCTTACAACCTACCCCAGAGATCCAGCAACCACCCAGCTCTGTGGTCCCAGACAAGCCACCAAATCCAACCACCATGCAAAAAGTAAAAAAAGAAAATGTATTATATCTGACTACCCTCTCCCATGATCTCCCCTCTCCTCTATCACCTACATCTCCCCTCCCTTCCCCTGCCCCCTTTCTCCCAACCCCTTCTCTCCTTTTTCTTTTAGATTTCTATGCTCTATTAAGTATGTATGTTGTTTCCTCTCTGAGCCATTTCTGATGAGATTGAAGGTTCCCTCTTTGCCCCTCACCTTTCCCACTTCCATAACATTGTAAAAGCTATTTCTTGACTCTTTCACATGAAATATCTTTTTTTAGGTTTTTTTTTGCAAGGCAAATAGGGTTAAGTGGTTTGCCCAAGGCCACACAGCTAGGTAATTACTAAGTGTCTGAGGCCAGATTTGAACCCAGGTACTCCTGGCTCCAGGGCCGGTGCTCTATTCACTGTGCCACCTAGCTGCCCCCACATGAAATATCTTAATCTATTCTACCTCTCCTTTCCCTTTCTCTCAGTACATTTCCATTTCACCCATTGACTTCATTTTTAAAATATGTTATATCTTCAATTTCAGCTCTCTCCTGTTCTTTGTCTACATATGCTCCTTCTATCTGCTCTAAAAATCAGGTCCAATGAGTATTATCAGTATCATCAGGAATACACTCAGTTCATCATCATTAAATCCCTCAAAATTTACCCTTATCTTCCATCTTCTCTATGCTTCATCTAAGTCCCATACTTGAAGATCTAATTTTCTGTTTAGCTTTGGCTCTTTCAACAGGAACATCTGAAATTCCCATTTCATTGAAAGTCCATCTTTTCCCCTGAAAGAGGATGTTCAGTTTTTCTGGGTAGTTGATTCTTGATTGCATTCCAAGCTCTTTTGCCTTCCAGAATGTTATATTCCAAGCCCTATGAGCCCTTAATGTGGATGCTACTACATCCTGTGTAATTCTGACTATAGCTCCACGATATTTGAATTCTTTCCTTCTGGATACTTGTTATATTTTCTCTTTGACTTGGAAGTTCTGGAACATGACTATAATATTTCTGGGGGCTTTTTTGGATCCCTTTCAGGAGGAGATTGATGGATTCTCTCAATGTCTATTTTATCCTCTGCTTCTAGGATAACAGAAGAATTTTCCTGTAGAAATTGTTTAAAAATGAAATCAAGGCTCTTTTCCTGATCATGACTTTCAGGTACCCAACAATTTTTAAATTGTATCTTTCTGGATCTGTTTTTCCAGATCAATTTTTTTTTACAATGAGATATTTCACATTTTCATCTTGTTTTTCATTCTTTTGGTATATTATTATTGTTTCTTGATTACTCACAAAGTCATTGACTTCCTTTAGCTCCATTCTACATTTGAAGGTGTTGTTTTTTTTTCAGAGAGGTTTCTTATCTCCTTTTTCATCTGGCCAATTCTGCTTTTTAAAGTATTTTCCTGCTCATTAACTTAATGAACTGCTCTTTCCATTTGACCTAAACTAGTTTTTAACATGTTATTTTCTTCAGCATTTTTTGAATCTCCTTCACCAAGCTGCTGGTTTTCATGGTTTTCCTACATCTCATTTCTCTTCTCAATTTTTCTTCTACCTTCCTTATTTGATTTTCAAAATATTTTTTGAGCTCTGAAATAGCCTGAGACCAATTTCTATATTTCTTGAAGTCTTTGGATGCAGAAACCTGGACTTTTTCATCTTCTGAATGTGTGTTTTGATCCTCCATGGGACCAAAGTAATTGTCTGAGGTCAGGTTCCTTTTTTTCGTATGTTCATTTTCCCACCCTGTGCCCTGGTTTTGGGGGTTAAACCTGAGCTTTTGAGTATTATTGGGACATTCCTGCAAGGATCTTAGTTCCTGCAAGATCTGAAAGACTCTGACTAATCTCCTGGCCTGTGCTTTGATCTGTGGATGACCACAAGCACACTCCTCTGCCCTGGAGCTGTGCGGAGGATTCCTGCTTTATGACAACAGGGGCCCAGACTGCAACCAAGGTCTGAACATGTACTAAGCATGAGTCCTGTCCCAAGGACAAAGGAGAGACCTCAATAGTTCCCCTTTTTCCCTTACCTTCTGTGGGCTGAGTGCTCTGGAAGCAGCTGTGGGGTGGCTCCTTGCTGGGCAACTCTACAGGCCTCTTTCCATTTCTTGGGATCTGGGCTGCACTGAGGACCACAGCTATGCTCAGTCTGGCAGAGGTTTCCCTGCTGATCTTCCAAGTTGTGCCTT
This sequence comes from Macrotis lagotis, assembly GCF_037893015.1. Classification (NCBI taxonomy): domain Eukaryota; kingdom Metazoa; phylum Chordata; class Mammalia; order Peramelemorphia; family Peramelidae; genus Macrotis; species Macrotis lagotis. The sequence goes on along the minus strand of NC_133666.1, from coordinate 608,158,562 downwards.
TACAATCTTCCAGTTGACCATGGGCTGGAGAATTGCCTCAATAGATCTTTCTGTGGGTTCTGTCTCTTTAAAAGTTAGAGTCATAATTTTAAGGTCTTAGGAATATGTTGGAAAGCGTTCCTAGGGAAAGACTGTTCTCATGCTGCCATCTTGGCTTTGCCCCCCCCCCCATACTTAACATTTAATTGAATTCCAAATTCTATCCTTCCCTCTTCTCTAAAATCATATATATGTTCAATCATATAAAGCATTATCATTTTAGTTACTGTGTACTAGAATATGACTAAAAAATGAAAAATAGCATGCTTCAGTCTGTATTTAAATATCAGTTTTTTTCCCTCAGGAGATAATAGTCTCATCATTTTTCCTGTAGTATGTCTTGCTGAGAATAATGAAGTCATTCAAAGTTCTTTCTTTAATATTGATATTATTGTGTACAATGTTCTCTTGGTTCTGTTTACTTCACTTTGCATCAGTTGATATAAATCCTGTTTTTTTCTGAAATCATTCTGCTTGTCATTTCTTATAGCACAGTAATATTCTATCATAATCATATTGCACAGCATGTTTAACCATTCCTCAACTGATGGGCATTTTTTTTTAATAACCAATTCTTATCACCACAAAAAAGTAAAGCTATAAATGTTTTTGTTCAAACTGGTTTATTCCCCTTTTACTTTCCATGTCTTGAGGATATAGACTAGCAGTGGTCTTGATGTATCAAATTGTAGTCAACTTTAGAATCCTTTGAGTATAGTTCTGAATTTTCCAATATTTTTGAATCAGTTCACAGCTCTACCAACAATAGTGTCCCATTTTTCCTATATCCCCTCCAACATTTTTATTTTTTAGTCATTTTAGCAAAACTGATAAGTGAGAGGTGGTATCACAGGGTTTGAATTTATATTTCTCTAATCAATGGTGATTTAGAACATTTTTTCAAATTATGATGTGGATAGCTTTGATGTGTGTGTGTGTGCGTGTGTGTGTGTGAAAACTGTCTGATCATAGCTTTGATCATTTGTCAATGGGGAATTGGTTATATTTTTATATAAAAATTGACCTTGTTCTCTATACATTTGAGAAATGAGACCTTTATCAGAGTTGTCTTTTACTAAAATTTCCCCCAATCTTTGCTTTCCTTTTAACTTTGGTTGCATTGTATTTTGGGGGGCAAAATTTTCTAATTTTACATAGTCAATATTATCCATTTTTACATTTTGTAATGTTTTCTGTATTTTCTTTGATCCTGAATTCTTCCTTTATCCATAGGTGTAACAAATATTTGTTTTACCCTTTATGCTTAAATCACATACCCCCACTTCTTCCTTCTTAAAGAATGACTGCTTATAAAGAAGGCTATTTAGCAAGTTCAATATATGGGTTATGAAAGATTTTCCCCCTTAATATTCATTTATAGATACATGAATTAAAAAAAAACCCTACAGTTCTGGTGAAAATTTCCACAAGAGCTCTATTTGCATGTTTGATATTTGTACCTTGAGTGCAGGACTAAAGATGGGAATGGGGGAGGGAGGTTATTTTTTCTGTATATCAGGCACTGTGCTAAATGCTTTAAAATATTATCTCATTTAATTCTCATGGTAATACTGGGGAATAGATACTATTATAATCTCTGTTTTGCAGGTGAGGAAACTGAGGCAATGACTTGCCAGGGTACACATACCTTATAAATCTTTGTGGTAAAATTTGAGCTCAGGTCTTCCTGAGGTCACTTCAGGGTCTGTGAAGTATCTATTATACCATCTATTTTCTTCCCTGATAGACAAGATGGTGACTGGGATCTTATACAGACCTCAGTCAAAAACTGGTTCTCTCTGGCTGAGGAGGTTATCCAGCAAAGGCCTGATGTCTAGTTCTCCAGGGATCATTGAAAGCTGATGTTGCTTTAGATATCATTTGGTTCCTTCCAATACTGAAATTCTGTGACTTTTACTGTTCACTTACTATTCATTTAATGAAAATATGATATTGGGGAAGAAATTAGGCTCTTCTGGGAGTTTTTACTGGAAATATAGCTTATTTATTCAAATATCAAAAAGGTTTGATTTAGGGAAAACATCGTTATACTTCTATATCTTTACACTTATTTAATTTTATCAATATTTAAAGCAGCCATACTTTAAGATAAGGGTTGGGGAGAGAAAGAAGGTAGATAGGGGTGGCTAGGTGGCACAGTGGATAGAGCACTGGCCCTGGAGTCAGGAGTACCTGAGTTCAAATCTGTTCTCAGACACTTAATAATTACTTAGCTGTGTGGCCTTGGGCAGGCCACTTAACCCCACTGCCTTGCAAAAAAATTAAAACTTAAAAAAAAAGAAAGAAGGTAGATTTAGTCGCATTATCTAGTCTATTTTCTTTCCCTTACCCTTAGAAGTGTATTCTTGTGATTCTACTTATACAGTGTCTCTTGCATCTTAACTGCGCTCTCTATTCACAAAGGCACCATTATAGTTCAGGCTCTCATCAAACTAACATATTATTGCAAAATAGCCTTCTCCTTAGTCCCCCTCTGTGCTCCAAAGCATTCTAAACATAGTTGCCTAAGTATTTTTCCTCAAAAGCAGATATGATCTTAACTTTAGTGACTTTTATAACCTTTAGAATCATAGGTTTCTGTTTGTCCTTTGTTCTCAAAGAGGACCACCACATCAGGAAGGTGAATTGAATTTAAGGGAAGGAGAGCTGTGTAAAGTTTCACTTTCTCTTCCATAGTCAGCTCAGTTCTATAGCCAGTTATGGATCAGGACAGTTGGAGTATTGTCTCCTACATGAAGCCTCTCTTTATCCTTTTCCCAGCTTCTGAAGGCTTCCCTCCAAACTATCTTGAATTTAACTATATAAATACATTTGTGTGCTTTATTTGTACATTTTTATTCTATGAACACCAGCCCTGGAGTCAAGAGGCCCTGAGTTCAAATATGGCCTCAGACATTTGACAAATATTAGCTATTGACTTAGGGCAAATCACTTAACCCCGACTGCCTCACATTCAGGGCCATCTCCAGTCATCCTGGACCCAGATTACTCTGGTGGAGAAAGTGAGGCTGGTGATTTAGTGCAGCACCTTCTTCTTCAAATACAGTTTATGTGCTTGTCATGGAATCACCTCCCTGATGTCATGATATTCTTTAAGAATGAAGGACAGCAATACTCTGTTATCCATTGGAATTTAAACATTTTATGAGTAAGGGATTTATCTCATTTTTATACTTTTACCAGTAGTGTCTAATCTAGTATCAGACTTATGGCAGGTCCTTAATCAATTCTTCTTTATTGATCTGATTTAATATAGTAGGTAGTAATTTCACTTTATCTGAAAGGCCAAAATATGGAAGACCAGTTTTAGGTGGATGATTCATACCTACTGAAAGAGATCCCAAAGTAAAAACCTCCAGGAATATTATAGCCAAATTTCATAATTCCTGAGTCAAAGAGATTTACAAGCATCCAGAAACAGTTCAAATGTTGTTGAGCTACAATCAGGATTACATAGCAGTGTCTACATTAAGGGCTCATAGCGCTTGGAGTATGATGTTCCAGAAGACAGAAGAACCTGGATTACAAATGAGAATCAGCTACAACTAACGATCCTCTTTCAAGGGAAAAGATGGCTATTCAAATGAAATAGGGGAATTTCAAACTTTCCTGTTGAAACAACCAGAACTGAACAGAAAGTTTGATCTTCAAGTATAGAACTCAGGTGAAGCATAGAGAGAGTGAAAGGAAAGGCAAATGATGAGGTTGATTAAATGATGCTGAACTGCTTGCATTGATGCATGGAAAGATGCTACTGATAATTCATATGAACCTTCTCATTTATTAGGGCAGTTAGGAGCATATAGACAGGGCACAGGAGGGAGTTGAATATGGAGGTATAATATTTTATAAAGATGGAGTCAATAGGCAAGAAAGGAATTTACTGGGTGAAAGGGAAAGGAGGAGAATGGGCTAAGATAGTTCATGTAAAAGAGTCAAGAAAAATCTTTTGCAGTGGAGTGGAAGGGGAAGAGGTGAGGGGAAATGACTCTCATTGGAAGTGACTCAGAGAGGAAATAGCATGCATGCTCAATATGGTATGAAATCTGTTTTACCCTAGTGGAAAAATGAGAGGAAAGGGGTGGTGGGTGTAGGGGAAAGAGGGAAGATTGTGGGAGAGGGTAGCCAGATAAAATGCAATTTTGTGGAGGGACAGTTTGAAAGGAGAGAGAGAATAGAATAAATGGGAGTGGGGTGGAATGGGATGGAAGGAAAAACTAGCAATAGCACCTATGGGGAAAATAATGTAGCAAAATAGATGATTCAAATAAGATTTCTGGAATAAGGGTGCCTGGATTAAGCTTCCCCTTAATCCCACCCTAGGAACTTGGTCTTCAAGTCATTAGAAATCATGGATCTTAGGTAAATGGATAACCTTGTTTCCTTTTCTGATCTGAGGTTCATAATTCCACGTCACTGCTGATAGCTTGAGGGAGCGAGGGATGACATTGTTCCTCATCTAACCCATAGCTGGATTTGTCAACAATCAAGCATTAAAAAGAATTCTTAATCACTTACCATGTTCTAGACTCCATATTAGGCTCTGTAAATGAGAAAAAGAATAGCATCTATCTTGTAGGATAGGAAGAACAAATAGATAATATTCATAAAGTGCTTTGCTAAATTTAAAGTACCATACAAATGATAGCTATTTTTATTCTAGAGCCTTCCGATATATTTAAAAGGGAACAATGACAACTTCTTTGTGTATTATTTCCAAGATATAGCTCAGACATTTTAAAGTTTTTGGACCCTAGATCAATTAGATCTATGAGCATTAGTTTCATTATCTATAAAATGGCAATATAAATAGCATCCATATCACAGGGTTATGGCTCAAATATAATAATTTAAAGTGCTTTTAAATGATAAATTCCATACAATTTATGAGTAGTTATTATTATTAAGAGGCAGTATGGATAGAGATACTACTGAATCTGGCATTAAGAAGACGTGGATTTAAATAATATCTGACTCTTAGTAGCTTGGTGATGATGGGTAAGTCACTTAACCTCAGTACCTAAGTTTTCTCATCTGTAAAATGAGGAGTGTAGAAAAAAATTGACTTAAAGTTCTTTTACAACTCTAAATTTATGATTCTATTATTATTATTATTATTGTTACTGTTACTATTATTATTGTTACTATCCTCTCTCACTCATTTTAAAGATACAGAAACTGTGGTCCACAGAGACTCACTGATCTGATAAGTTGTAACACACAGCATGTATATTCATTTCAAAATTCAAATTTAGATCTTTTGGCTCTAAATTCAAGATATATTCCAATGTATTCCGCTGACTTGTCCATGCCATTTCTTGTTTAAGGCATCATTGCTATTCTCTCAATCATTGAAATTTCTTGCTTCTCTCTCTCTCTCTCTCTCTCTCTCTCTCTCTCTCTCTCTCTCTTTCTTAGCTTTAATGTCAAGCAAATTTTGAAATTTAGTCTAGACTCCTTTCCTAATAATACATAACCACATCAGTCCTTTTATCCCTATTACCTTTCTCTTTCTCAAGCTTTATTACCTCACATTTGGATTGTTATAGTAATCCTTTAACCTTTCTTTTCTCCCTTTCCAGTTCATCTTTCTAATAGTCAAAAGAGTGATTGAAATAGAAAATTTTCTTTAATAACAGATTAATATCCATTTGATCTTGTGAGACAGCAAGGGAAATAAAGGAGTACTGATTTTGGAGTCAAAAGACCTATGTTCAAATCCTACTTCTGCCATTTTAACTACCTGACTTTGGGCAAATCATTTCAACTATTAGCCTCATTTTTTTCTAATATGTGAAATGAAAGGGCAACTTTAAGGATATGGGAGGGTTTTTTTAATTTTTCTTTTTTTCTGGGATGAAACCTGATAGTTGAGCCGCAAAGTAACATAATCAGACAGGTAATGGTAGAAGGCATTTCAAAGAAGAAGAATGGCCTTGTTGATGCCATCATTCTATCAAGGGTCATGCCTTACAACTAGGTTGAGTCCTATTACTGATGCTGATGTATGGAGTACTGAAAGATTCCTGATATCCCTCTAAGCTGTGATCCTTCTTTATGCTGAGGTTTTTCATATAGCATGTGATGTGACTTTAGACCTTTTCTCCAACCCTTCCCCCTTTACATCTTCAATGATAGATGCACACATGAATTGATTAATTAATAGATGGCCTAACTCCATACCAAAGGGAGATGCATATCCCAGCCAAGAAATGGAAGTTAAAAATAGCACATTCTCTCCATGACTTCACATTAAATCTGCTCAATTTACAAGTCAAAACAGCATTGCCCCCCTTTCCCTCCCACAGTTTCTAAGCTACAGACTCTGTGCTCAACCTATAAATGGAAGTTCTCACCTAAAAAAGAAGGTCACAGTCAGTCAGGGGCATTGGGAAAATAAGGGCAATAATAAAAAAAAAGTTGTAAAACACCAGAGGGGAAAAAGTTATGATCTTGGTATCAAAAGACATAGTTTTGAATTCCAGCTCTCTGTTATTTGTTGACAGGGAAAATCATTTAATTTGGTTGAGCTTCAATTACCTCATTTGTAAAATGAGCACTACATTTTTTCAGAGGCATTATGAGAGTCTATAGTGCATTAAAAGTATATAGTGCAGGGGCAGCTAGGTGGTGTAGTGGATAAAGCACCGGCCTTGGAGTCAGGAGTATCTGGGTTCAAATCCGGTCTCAGACACTTAATAATTACCTAGCTGTGTGGCCTTGGGCAAGCCACTTAACCCCATTTGCTTTGCAAAAACCTAAAAAAAAGTAAAAAAATAAGTATATAGTACAAACATGCTCTTTTAAAGTGAGAGATGACTATTCTTTAAAGTATTTTTTTCTATGATTTTCTTTGGTACAAAATGAAATATGCTTGTGAATTTTAGTTGTCACTAATTTTATTGCTCAGTCAGGATTTCACCAGGGAATACTTCAAGTCTCCTGAGTTTGTGACTTTGACTTCAACATTTTTTAATAACAGGGGATTGGTGGAGTGGGAAGTTGTATGGAAAAGTTTATTTTTTAAGTGGAGATTTTTAAATATTTTTAATGTAACTGCAGTTTTAGATAAATAACACTCCGGGTTTTAATTGTTTTACTTCCAGGAAGCTCAATGCATTCCCTCTTGACTTATTTACTTTCCCAATGATCTGAGCATCATGCTGGTGACAAGAGAAGGGCCTAGTGGGAGTTGGAGATGACAATATGATATGCTCAGGGTGAACATGGGATCCTGGTGAGAAGCCTGGAGGGGGTTAGCCTGTTTACAGGCTAACCCCCTATATAGAAATTGAAATAGACTGTGTATTTGTATGCTTGAAAGGTGATGCTCTTATCTCCTATCCATGTATTTATAATGGCTGTCCCTTCTGACTGGAATATTCTGCCTCTATTCTGGCACGGAATCAACCTGAACTCTTTAAACCATGAAGTCTAACCTCTTGAAAGTCGTATCAAGATGGAAAGACTTTTGAGTATTGGTCTAGTGACAAACTGGGGATTTCAACATCAGCTTATCTACCTGAAAACAACCTTAGAAGGTGGGGTTCTAGGTTAAGAATTCTATTGACCAAAGCAACTCTTGATACTTTGTACTGAGGAGGTTTACAGTGTAGGATGTAAAGGGTTCAGAGGAAGATTCAGTTTCAGAAAGTGATCTGAATGAATAGAAGGGACATCTGTACTAATGAAGTCATAGATCTTTTGAATCTTTTAAATTTTTTTCTCTTTTTCTCATCATTATCTTCCCCTTAGCTCCATTCATTTAAAAAAATGTATACTTCACCATCTAGATAAAATATTTGTCTATATAAGGATAAAACAAATTTAATGAAGAAGTGATTCATATGTTGGGGGCACTTAGGCAGCTATTCCTTGAATTTTCCTGAATATATTTTACCTTCTAAAAGGTAAATGCCAAGATTTTCATTCAGCTAACAACCTATCAAATGCCTTATATGGTCTCTTGGTATGTGACTCCTTGGTACATATATTAGTGTGATATATTGTATGTACATTTTTTTCCCTCTCAGTCTGGTTTAATCAGAAAGAAGTTTAAAAAATACATTCTTTTCACTTCAATTCAAGAACAGTTTTTCAGTGCCCTTCGAAGAGCACTGCACTAGTTTTAGGAAATGTTTCATATAGTCCTTGAACTTTTGGAGTTCACAGCCTTATATTAAAGATCTGTATAGATCAGTTTTCTGATTCTGAATCCAGTGCTGTTTCACCAAAGGAATATCCTTTATGATTGATTGGGAAGAGACATGTTTCTCATTTTCTTTAGCTATAAAATATGGAATTTCATATTATTTTCTAGCTCTAAACCTTGTGATTCTATATGTTCTGATATGGTTAATCATCTTGTAGGTTATATAACACAAAGTAGAGTATAATAAAGGCATAAGTGATGCACAGATTGTTATGTGAAGTCTGAAAAAATAGTATTTCTTATTTGAGGAGAATTAAGGAAAGCTGCATGATGATGATATTTGAGCTAGGCCTTGGAGGATAGATAATATTCTTTTTATTATTATTATTTTGTTTTATTCTTCCCTGATTACATGTTAAAACAAAGTTTTAGTATTTTTAAAACTTAGTTTTGATTCTGTCTTTTCTTCCCACTCCCCCCCATAGGTCAAAACTGTGCAATTGTACAAAACATTTTCATATTAGTCATGTTGGAAAAGAAAACATATATTACCCCCCCACAAAGAAACTAACGAAAAGTATTCTTGAGCTCAGAGAACATCATGAACAAAGATTCAGGGGTAAGAAATTGTGGGACCATTTTTAAGATCAGGTAAATTTGGCTTTGACATAACCTAATTATAGTAGGGGTATAGAAACACCTAATGCTGCAAAGGTAGAATGGTGGGTAATAACAGATCATGGGGATCCTGGAATGTTATGTTGAAAAGATCGTTAAAATTTTGAGACTTAGGATGCTCGACTTTTTTCTTATTTGTAATTATTTGAATGAAAGGATAATCTATAGGATTACAGAATATTAGATGTGACAGAGAGTTTATAAAATAAAAAGTGTCAGAACATAGAAGAGAGCTTAGAACATGGAATACAATTCTGTTAGAGCCAAAAGAGAATTTTGAATATCCAATCTTAGAAGGTAAATCATTACATTTGAAAGATATCTTCAAATATAGAATATTAAAGCTAGAATGACTTTTAGAATATAGTACAGTGCAGCTGAAAGGGAACTTAAAACATAAATGCTATAAAATTTATTATGACAACTTTTGGAAAAAACTTAGAAAATATTTTTAGGATACAGAATTTTAAACAAGAGGGGAGTATATAACAGATTCTTAGCCATAATAGTAATAGCTAGCACTTATATGCTATCTTAAGGTTTGCAAAACATTTATTATATTTTATCTCATTTAAAACACAACAATTTTGGACTGTAATATAATTATTATGTGCATTATACAAATGAGGATACTGAGTCAGGAAGGTAAGTGACTTAGGGTAACTGAACTAGTAGGTATTTGAGACCAGATCTGAACTCAGTCATTCCCAACTCCAAATGCAATATTTTGTCTATTCTGAAACCCAGCTACCTGGAACACATTTCTCAGAGATCATCTAGAATAACCCTCAACATTTTTTAGAGGTGAGCATTTAAAAAATAAAACTTGTTCAGCATTACATGACTAATTAGAAGCAAAGAATCTGAATCTTGTAACTGAAAGCTAAATATTCCTTACACAAGTCCATAGGAACAAAAGTAGCCCTTAGTGTTCTTTGGACATGGTAATCTCAAAGGTCCCTTCTGACTCTCAAACCTCTATTGAATTGGCTGTGATTTGGTGAAGAATATTTGTAGTATTTGATAGTTCATTGTAAACTGCTCTCTCAGAGGATGAAAATTACATCAATATGACAGGGTCAAGGTAGAGTGTGTCTGTCTGTAGTTGATCAAACCAATATGAGTTCAGAAAGCCTACAGGTCAGGTACAGACTATTTGTCTATATGAACATTTGAAGTGGAGAAGGCTCCAAATTTTCATATTTCTTTTAAGTGACTGCAAGGTTGCTTTGTTCATAGAATACAGAACCTTCACAATTAATGAATGAGCAATAGTATTACAGTAAAAATAACAATAATAATTAATGGTTCAATTCATAAAGCTCAATCATTAAGCTGTGAGCTTTTTTCTTTTTTTTCTGGTTTTTTTTTTTTTTTGGTTCTTCAATACCTAGTACAAAAACCTGAATCAAAATCAGTGATTAATGAATGCTAATTGACTGACTTTACCTATGTTATCTCATTTAATCCTTTTGTGCAGAGGTATGTGTCTGTATATTAATATCCCCTTTCAACAGAAAAGAAAGTGGAGGCTTAGAAAAGTTAGGTGATTGACCTAGAGACTTATTTAAGTTTCAGAGATGGGTTTCAAATTGCTTCAGATTATCACATTTTTCCATGAGCAACTAGGTAGTGCAGTGGATAGAGCACCAGCCCTACAGTCAGGAGGACAAGAGTTCTCAAATCATTTCTCACTTACCTGATTGCCTCATGTCCAGGGTCATCTTCAGTTGTCCTGATCCATGTCTGGCCACTAGAACCTAATGGCTCTAGAGAAGAAAGTCAGGCTGATGCATGCAGTATCTTCCCCCAACTCAAACACAATTCATGTGCTTGTCATGGCATCTGAGGTCAAATTCTTCTTCAATAATGAAGAACATCATCACTATGTAAAGATTTAAACCCTGGGAGTCTACTTTGTTTTTTTCTCATTCTCTGTCTAGTATGTTCTGCAATCTTGGACAATCATGTAATATCTCTCTGTGGCTCAATGGAGAGAGTGCTAGGACTGAAATCAGTAAGATTCATCTTCATGAGTTTGAATCTGTCCAATTTTTACTAGCCGTGTGACTCTTGGCAAATCACTTAACCCAGTTTACTTCAGTTTTCTAATCTGTCAAATGAGTTGGAGAAAGAAATGGCATACTATCCCAGTGTTTCTGCCAAGAAAATCTCAAATGGGGTCATTGGACATGACTGAAAAAATAATTCTTCACCTACATATTATAAGTAAATAGGAGATAAAATAGAGCAGTTAGATGGCACAGAGCACAAAGCTCTAGGCTTGCAATCAGGAAGTTTTATCTTCTTCAGTTCAAATCTAATCTCAGGTACTTAACTAACTAGGTGATTCTGGGCAAGCCACTTAACCCTTTTTACTTCAATTTCTTTATATGTCAAATGAACTGGAGAAAGAAACAGGAAACCACTCTAGTATATTTGCCAAGAAAACCCCAAATGGGGTCATGAAGAGTTGGACATGTCTGAAACAACTGAATAATAAAAAGGAAGTAAAATACTTGCCTTAATTAGCTCTTAGAATTTTATGGAGAATCAATTCCACTTAGTAAAAGTGCCAAGAGCTGTACTAGTCTGCAGAGACACAAAGACAAAACCAAATGTTCCTTGTCCTCAAGCAGCCAACACTGAACTATATAGTGGAAAAATACTCCGGACATAGCTAAATAAAAACAGCATTAACAACTGGGTGAGTCAGGAAAGCTCTCCTGTTATCGATAATAGTTGGTATTCTTACAACACTTGCAGATTAGAAAGTAGACTACAGTCTAATTTCCTTTGATTTCCCCCTAATAAGTCAGAGACATAGATGCTTCCAATATACCCATTTTGCAGATGAATAGACTAAAGTTTAAGGTATTTATTGTTAAGAGTCACTTAATTAGTCGATATTTGAGGAGTGTCTTTAATTGAGGTCTTCCAGACTTGAAGTTACTATATCAAATTACATTACCCCTCAATTTTCAGACAACTGCAATTCTAAAAAGAAGTAAAGGTAGTAGAACTTTCTAGATACAGGAAACAGCCTGTGAAAAGGAAAAGTCAATAAGCATATATTAAATCCCTACTATGAACTGGGCACTATGCCCTCTAGAGGCTTAGAGTTTAATATACAAAGGAGATCTAAATTGAATCAATGAGGCGTAATCAATACACGGAAGGCACCAGAATTAAAGGGGATCTGGTATGGCTTTACATAGAAGGTAAATCTTTAGCTGAGCTTTGAAGAAAGCTAGGGATGTCAGCAGATAAAGATGAGAAGGGAGAATATTTCAGAAATGAGGGCTAAGCAGTGAAAATGCTAGAGTCAGGAAATATTCTATCTTATTCTAGGAATAGTTCAGTCACTTGATTGAAGAGTTCATGAGGAGAAAGAGGAACTATGATATAAGAAGTCAGGAAAGGCACAGAGGTTGAGATAAAATATTATAGGTGAGGAATATTAACCAAACTAAACTGGTTAGAATGAAAAATGATTGAAAAGAGTTTTATGAAATCAGTTTGGAAAGGTATGCTGGTGCCAGATTGTAAAGGTTTATAATGTCAGACAAAACCTTCTGTATTTTATTTTAATGAAACAAGGAAAGATGGGAACTTTTTGATCAGGAGGAGGACATGATCAGATCTATACTTTCATAATATCAATTTTTCATCTATGTAGACATATGGGGAAGAGTAGAGCTTGGAGGCAGGGAGTTAAATAGGGGATTCTTATAATATTCCAGTAGAAAGATGATGGCCTGATTCATAGTGAAGTCTATGTGAAGAGATAGAAATGGAGATATGCCAAAAATACTATAGAGGTAGAAATGAAAATTGGCTGTGGGATGTGGGGGCTGCTGGTGAATTAACAAGAGAAGGATCACTTTGAGTCTTCAAACTTTGGTGTCTTCAAAAGAAATGGAAAATTTACGAAAGATGATGTAAGGAGGTAGGGGCATAATAATAAATTTTATTTTGAACATTGGCAATATAGAACTGAAACTCAAGGGAGAGATGATAAGTAGATTCTCTAATCTTCAGTCTGTATCAGTAATCTGTGAAAGATAATAGAAATAATACATACATGAGTAAGTTCTTTGGAAATAAAATAATCTCCAAAAGCATGAAGTCATTGTGTCAAGTGCCTCTGATTTTTAGCAATGGGGAGTCTTCCTCCAGAAGCACAGATTAAGCCTTTCTCATTCCTCTTTCTTAATTGATGTGTTTTAACTGAATCTCAGAGAAATTATGATTTTCTTAAGATCACACAGCTAACGTGTGCCAGAAGTGGAATTTAAATTCAGTTCTCCTGATTCCAAATCCAAAATTTTGTTTATTTTGTTGTGCAGAAAGTATTTTTATTAATAATGTTATTTATTATAATTGTGATAGTGACATCAGAAGGCTAAGAATAAAAAAGAGGATAGGAACTATTCATCCTTACCATGTGGATGATTGCATATGCCTAAACTTATACAGCCTACTATTCTGAGAAAGGAATACCCTTGAAATATTTATAGACATTAATGAATACAAAGGCTTAAACTAGTTATGTTGCATTTCATAGATTTGGAACTAAACAGACTTCTTGTCCAAGAAAGTCTTTCACAGTTCTCCCAAATAGATGACCTGATGATGCAAAACCGGGAAGGATTACTTGATCATAGAATCCTAGATCTGGAAAGGACCTTAAATGTAATCTGGTCTGACATTCCTGTTAAGTACCTTCTCTTAAAATTCTCACTTACATTATAATTAACTCTAGGAACCTAGAGTAAGCATTCCTAGTAACTTGAATCTATTCCTTTTATTTATTTCTCAGTATTCCCATTACCCTGATTGATTTTTTTTTTGACAGGGAGGGGATGCACTCCAAAGAAACATTGGACTCTGGAAAAAAGGGCCAAAATTCTGGTTTGGGGCTCCTTGGTTGTGCAGTGGATAAAGCACCGGCACTGGAGTCAGAAGGACCTGAGTTCAAATGTGACCTCAGACACTTAATTATTGCCTATCTGGGTGATCTTTGGCAAGACACTTAGCCCCATTGCCTTAAATAAATAAAAAAAAATTTTAAATCTACCTGGTGTCTATAGGTAGAGAAGAGGAAACTGACGCTCAGGGAGGTTATGTACTAAAAGGTCAATCTGCATATAAGTTGCAGAGCAAAGGTCTAAATGTAGGTTATCTGACTTACTATCCAATTTTCTTTCTACTACACTACAATATCTATGATAGGCTTTCCAAAAGTATCTTTTTAAAATATGGTACCAAGGACTGATCACTGTAGCTGAGGTGTGGTAGGGTAAAACGGTATCACCAATGCTCTAAAGCTAAGGCTACTTTCTTGTAAGAAGTTGAACCACAAATTTACAGCTTCCTTGAGCCAGCAAAGGCAATCTAGTCTTAGGCACATCAGTGATCTAATTCCTTCATATCTACTTCCACCTTAATATTCTAGACATGCTTTAATCTTCCTATACACATAGCCCTCTTGATGTCATAATACATTTGCCCACCACATTCTTCCTATCATACAATGAACTTATGCCCAGAGGCATTCTTTTACACTTCTGGGAAATACTGTGCTCAGTCATAAGGATTTCTCTCATCAAAGTCTGGATCTATCTTAAACATATTTGAGTCACAGCATATGGCCTACCTTTATCTCAAAAAGATTGACTAGAAAGTTGCCCTCTGAGAATCATGACATAGATAAACCAGAGCCCAGATAAACCTGGTTGGATTACTGGTCATTGAAACTCCATTACCACCTTCCCCTAATTTGTCAGAATAGCTTTCCAGCACAGAATTAATATATACATTAAGTAAATATGCTAGAACTTCTTTCATTTAACTGTTTCTATAATGGTATCCTATGCATTTTAGATCTTTATTTTCAATCACTCAATATGTTAGTTAACTCTTCATCATTTTCTTCACATGAAAATCTGACTTTTTCCTTCATGTGCTTACATAAAAATAACTTTAAAAAGCATAAGGCCAAGAATAAATCTATCAGAGTCCTTTCAAGAGGACATGGATTTAGTAAATGCTACCTTTTAAATTATTTCTCATCATTCAAGGAGTATTGAATGCCTCTAATTATTTGTAGCCTATATATCACCTTTTTTTTCTATAAGGATGACATGAGAGACTTCATCCAAGACTTTTCTAAAATGAAAACCTACTATATTCATATAATTCTCCAAATATACCTATCTCATGACAATGTAAAAATGAAAATAGTTTGACATTTTGTGTTCTTGTTTTACCCATGTTGACCTTTAGTTACCTCTATTTCCCTTTCTAAAAGCTCAGAGTGAACCTTTCACAATTTTTGTTAGATTTATTTTTCTACAGATAGAAGTCAAATTCACTGGCCTATATAGTTTGCCTTCTATGAACTCTTTTCTTGATTGAAAATAAGGAAATTTGCCTTTCCCTACTTTTACATCAACTCTTTTTTTTATCAATTATCAATTTACTGTGAAATTTCTTTTTGCTATCCCCCCGCCCTTTATTTCTTAGTACATAGGGCTGAAGTTATGCTTAGATTGCCTAAGTCTGATGAATTTTACCAATGGAAAATTGATTTTCTCTATTTCCTCACTCAATCTGGGCTTCTATTAATCACTAGTGATTTCTATTTTACCTTTCCTAGCCTAAAGATCATTTTCTTCAAAAGAATTAAAAGTATTTGAGATGTCTTTTTGCTGTTCCTTACCATAATTTATCCCTTCCAGTCCATCAGGAATCCATCACCTCTTTGATTCCCCTCTTGCCTCCAAACTTTCTTTACCAGTGAAGGTAACAGCAATAACAGTAAAATCAAAAACAAACTCCTTTATCTAATTCTTTGCGTTAGCCCTGGGTGAACTGAAGCTAGCTCTAATAGACTTTCAGAAGGCCAATAGTTATATTTTTACGATGAGCATACATCTGAAATAGACAATCTACATATTAAGGCTTTATTATTTTTGTAGTTATTGTTTGTTTAGACTTAAGAAAATGTTAATAATGCAGATTAAAATTGTGTGTGCCTATATGTTGTAGCTGTGGCTGTGTATATGTTTTTTGGATCATTTACCAGTTCATCCTGACTTGATCTATAAATATTTCTTGAGCTCAGCAGGAAAATAGTAGAAGGCCCAAGAATGAAGTCATCACTAGACTGGAGGCCTAACAGTAACAGCAGCACAACAATAGTAATAAGAAGTATCATTTATATGCTATTTTAACATTTGCAACATGTTTCACAACCAAAATCTCAAATAAGATTCAGCTCTTATGTTAGGCTATGTCTTATTACTGTTTCTACAAAATCATTCTTTTTTATTTTTATTTTTTAAATTTAAGGCAATGGGGTTAAGTGACTTACCCAAGGTCACACAGCCAGGCATTTATTAAGTGTCTGAGGCTGGATTTGAACTCAGGTACTCCTAACTCCAGGGCCAGTGCCCTATCCACTGTATCACCTAACTGCCCTAGAATCATTCTTGATTCTTACCCTTGATATTTAACCAAACTTGCTTCCATATTCTATATCAAAAACACATTACATTTTATTCTAAAGGCAATAAGGAACTTCTGATGATTTTTTTTAAACTAAGGAATTGACATGGTAACATCTGTGTTTAAGATTTGTCTATCTGTATTCTATGTGGTAGATAGATTAGAGAGGAAAAAAATTAGTGAGAGGGAGAACAGGACCAATTAATCTCCCAAGACTTTTGCAATAGTCTAGGTAAAAGATAATAATTTCCAAAATTAGGGTAGCAACTCTGAGTGAAGAGGGTATGTAAGGAATGTCATAGAAGTACATTGATAAGATTTGGCATGAATCCTCTCTCAAGCCCTCAATATTCTTGTCTGCAAAATTAGAGAACTGGACTTCACCGATCCTTAAGTTTATCATATTTGACACTGTATGATTCAATGATAGTAGTCATCCTTATCTGAATACCTTTAATTTATAAATCTTATAAATCTCAAGCATGTCAGTGTCTCTGCAGAACTGTGTGACCCAGCACTGGATGGAGTACTCCAAATGGGGTTTGACTAAGAGAATAAAAAGGGGCAGTTAATCATCATCACTCTGTATCCTGTACACTGTCACATGTTTGAGTCATTTTGAGCTAAAGACAAACCAGACCTCTGTTAACTTGTACTTGCATAATTTGATTTTTAAAAACCTAAATTCAAGGATTTATATTTATCCCTGTTAATTGTCATGTTTCTGTAGAAAGATCAAATATATCAAGCTGATTTTGAATCTTAAATGAGTTTATTCACTGTCTTGCCCAGTTTTGGATCAATTGTAAATTGGTAATCAGAGATAAATCCACTTTCTTCTATAGCTTCATCTCAATTATCAAAAATATGTTCAACAGAACAGGACCAAGGACAGAGCTTTATGACTGGCACCACAATTGATCCATATACTGACTGTTACTTATGGGTTCTAGTAACATAAGGGACATTTGCTTGATTCCAGTATGTGGAACTAGGATCACTGTACTGTGAAGAAAGGTTATGTGATAAAATACAAAAATGATCATTCATCTTTTATTGGTTAAAAAACTGTGGCCCAGAGGTTAATGATTTTCCAGGGATATTACAACAAAGGACAAACAAGAACAAGAAAATTAAAATTAAAAACTCACTTTTCTTACTTCTAATTCTGGATTTTTTCTGCCAACACCACAATAAATATTTGTAGAAATATGTACAGTGTTTGTTCTTGTTGAAAGCCATGGATTTTAAAGATTTTAGGGTGTTTTTCTTTGTCCATAGAATGATGTCCAAGTGGTCTTCCTGGCAATTAAGGAAGAATTGTTCATAACTTGCCTCCACTCTTCTTGTGCAAACAAATCTCCCACCACCTTCCTAACCTGAATATTATCTTCAATGTAATATGAATGGAACATATCATCCCCAATTCTAAGTCCTTTTAATTCATTTTCTTCTGTCCATTATTAAGAATTTTTCCTTGTTTTCTTCCCTTATTCTTTTTATAACCATCCTTCCAAGGCAAGTCTTCTCTGAACCCTTCATCAGTTGCTCAAAACAAAGAGGTTTCAAAAGATATGGAATTCTTTGAGCTAAAAAGACCCTTAGATATCATCCCCTCCATTCTTATTTCATGGCTAGTTATACCATGATCCAGAGTGGGGGGGGATGGGGACTGATTTGCTCACACATAGCTATTAACTAAGCCTAAAACTCCAAAGCAATTTTCCCAAGGTTACATGGAAACTTAATTAACACCAACAGGTTACTCTACCTAGGCTCTCATTCAAATTCTTAATCTATCTTCATCTTACTGAGTCTACCAGGTCCTCAATGAAATGAGGCTTAAATGAAATAAGATGCCAATTAGATCTATTCTTTTTTGGAGGATAGGAACCTAACTTGAGTCACAAGGTGTGCTGTTACCATACTTCAAGGCCAAAAAGATTGTGAATATTTGTATGATCTGCACACCTCTAAATAGTATAATTGACTCTCAACTCAAGCATACTAAGTAATGATAATATTAATAACAATAATAGAGTAGTAATCACAGTAATGTTAACAGGAGTCATAAGAAGTCAACTTATTCATCCCTTTACTTCTAGAAAAGAGTGCTGCCCAGTCTCTGACAGCACTTTCCTTTAAAGCAATTAAATCACTATTTAATAGCAAAACAATTAGTAGTCAAGCAATAAAAATGTACCACTTTGGACTGCTTAGGTAGATTTCAAAGAATTTGAGGATTGGAAGTCAGAGATTAACTGGTTCAGCTCATACATCCTGTATATTCATGTATATTATATTTAAAATTAGAACATCAGGTTTTTAAGGAAGCTGTTCCTTCAAAATTCTCATCCTCTGATGAAAAGTATGATTAGAAAAAAGAAGGTCTCTTTAAGGTAGGCTTTGAATTAGAAGTGGAATGAGGCAAAGGAGATTATGAAGGAGTTCTCAGGTAGGGAGGATGAGAACCAGGAAAAACCAGAAAAGAAGTAGGGAAGAACTTTTCTATGGGAAACATGGAAAGAGAGAGGAGATGTTCAAGATTGTATCTTGAAATCATAGTATAATATCAAACTACACAAGATAAGTCAGTAAAGACTCAAAAGAAGATGGAGCTAAAGGAAATGTGGTGTTAGGAGAATAGGTGTTATGCAAGAGGAAGAGGATTATGAAAATGATGTGAAGAGGTCAAGAAGTGGAGAGCATCTACATCATAGATCCTTTGTAATTGTTTTGCAGCATTGTCCTCATCAGAATAAATCTTTCACAGTTGATAATTCTTTTTTATTACCTGTGGCTATTTTTTAAAATAAATGTTATTTATTTATTTTTGCAATTACAGGGAATGGTAGTTTCCTTTTATTTATTATATACATTAATTTTTTTTTTATTTTTCTACAAATGGTTTTTATGTGTTACTAAAATATTCTTGTTTAAAAGTAAACATGATACCCCCTCCCCCCAAACAATATAGATCCCCATAAGCACTAAAGTAAAAGAAAGAGAAAAACTAAAAATAAAAGAAATAAAAAAATGTGCTTCAGTCTGTGTTCCAACAGCACCAGTTCTGTCATGGGTGGGTCATATTCTTTATTATAAGTCCATCACAAAAGCTACTTCTATATGTTCCCACCCATTGCCATTGCTGGTCACAACTCCTTCTATTCATACCTCCCCACTACCATATACTATATTTTCTCTCTCCTTTCACTCTGTCCCTCTTCTTAAATGTACATAGGGTAGCTGAGTGGCCCAGCAGACTGATCACTGGCCCTGGGGCCAAGAGACCCTGAGCCCACATACAACCCCTAAGCAACTACCCAGCCCTGTGGTCCTGGACAGGCCATACAATCCTAGCCCCTTGCAAGAAGTAAAGAAGAAAATGTGTTATATCCAACCACTCCCCCCCCATGGTCCACCCTCTCCTCCATCACTCACATTCCCCCCCCTTTCCCCATCCCTCTTCTCTCCTTTTTACTCTAGATGTCTATAACCCATCAAGTATATATGCTGTTTCCTCTGCGAGCTACCTCTGATGAGAGCAAAGGTTCCCTCATTCCCCCCTCACCTTTCCCCTTCCCATACCATTGCAATAGCTCATTGAAATAATAATAATAATAATAATAATAATAATAATAATAATAAATCTTATTATAGGAATATCTTAGCCTATTCCACCTCTCCTTTCTCTCCCAGTACATTTCCCTTTTGGCTATTGACTCCATTTTTACAATATATTATATCTTCAAATTCAGCTCTCTCCTCTCACCTTCATCTATAAAAGCTCCTTATACCTGCTCTATTAAATGCAAAATTTCATATGAATATTATCAGTATCATTTTTTCTATGCATGCAGTTCATCATTATTCAGTCCCTCTTATTTTGTCCATCTCTTCCAGTCTCTATGCTTCACCTGAGTCCTGTATTTGAAGATCAAAATTTCTGTCAGCTCTGGTTGTTTCAACAGGAACAATTGAAATTCCCCTGGTTCATTGAAAGTCCATCTTTTCCCTTGGAAGATGATGTTCAGTTTTTCTGGGTAATTGATTCTCCATTGCATTCTGAGCTCTTTTGCCTTCTGGAATATTATATTCCAAGCCCTATGAGCCCTTAATGTAGTTGCTGCTAAATCCTGTGTGATCCTGATTGCAGCTCCACGATATTCAAATTGTGTCCTCCTGACTGCTTTAATATTTCCTCTTTGACTTGGGAGTTCTGGAACTTGGCTATAATATTCCTGGGGTTGTTTTTTTTATGGATGTCTTTCCAGGGGATATTGGTGGATTCTCTCAATTTCTATTTTGCTCTCTGCTTCTAGAATATCTAGGCAATTTTCCTGTAGGAATTCTTTAAAAATAAAGTCAAGGTTCTTTTCCTGATCATGACTTTCAGGTATCCCAGTAATTTTTAAATTATCTTTTCTGAATCTGTTTTCCAGATCAGTTGCTTTTTCAATGAGATGTCTCACATTTTATTCTAATTTTCCTCTTGTGGTGTTGAAATATTGTATCTTGACTTCTCATAAAATCAACAGCTTCCTTTAGCACCATCCTACATCTGAAAGATTTGTTTTCCTCAGAGAGCTTTCTTATCTCCTTTTCCATCTGGCTAATTCTGCTTTTTAAAGCATTCTTCTCCTCAATAACTTTTTGAACTGTTTTGTCCATTTGACTTATGCTGGCTTTTAAAGTTATTTTCTTCATCATTTTTTGGATCTCCTTGACTATGCTGCTGACTTCTTTTTCATGTTTTTCCTGCATCTCTCTCATTTCCTTTCCCAGTTTTTCTTCTATCTCCCTTACTTGATTTTCAAAATCTTTTTTGAGCACTGTCATACCCTGAACCCAATTTCCATTATTCTTGGAGTCTTTAGATGCAGAAGATTGTACTTCCTCATCTTCAGAGTATTTTGATCCTTCTTGGGAATCATAGACAATGTATTTCTCAATGGTGTTCCTCTTTTTTTTTTGTTTACTCATTTCTCTAGCCTGTGCCTGGTTTGGGAGTGCTTTCTAAGCTTTTGAGTATTATTGGGACACCATGCCACAAGCATCTCAGTGTGAGAAGCTATGTCTTCCCTCCTGGTCTGTGAATGACCACAAGTACACCCCTCTGCCATGGGGTTGAGGTGGTGGGGGGCTGCTGTTTTACTGTTTTATTGGGGGCCTAGACTGTGATCAGGATCTGAATGTTGTCAGAGCCCAAGAGTCCTGTTCCAGGTACAGAGGACAGACCTTGGAATTCTCTCTTCACTACCCTGCTTGTTGAATGCCCTGAGGCCTGGGCTGCACAGGCTCTTTCTGCCAGAGGTCCCCCTGCTGATCTTCCAAGTTGTGCCCAGTGCTCCCCAGGGCTGCCTCTGGGAGGCTGAAGAAACTTCACTTTGGCAGGCCACTCCCTAACCCGATAGGGAGAAGCCTTTCCACTATTTTCCAGGTTACCTTGGTCTGGAGAATTGTCTCACTGCATCCTTCTGTGGGTTCTGTCTCTGGAAAATTTAATTAAAGTCATAATTTTATGATTTTTGAAATAATACAGAGAGAACACCTAGGAAAGGCTCTTCTTCTGTCTCCATCTTGGCTCCACCCCCACAGTTGATAATTCTTATGATGCTGTTGCTACTGTAGACATTATTCTCATTCTGTTGACTTCCTTTTGCATCAGTTTAAAGAAATCTTTCTATTTTTTTTCTGAAACTATCTTGCTGATCTTTTCTTATAATACAATAGTATTCTTTCACAATCATGTATAATAATTTCTTCAGCCATTCCCCAGTTGATAAGGAAATTTCTAATTTCTAATTCTTTGTTAAATTTGATTTATTTATTTTCATTCATATGCACATGCATATTTCCAAGTTACAAAATTTCCCTCCACCCTCGCTGCCTATCCCCCTCTGCTCAGCAGGCAACAGTCAGGTTTGTATTTTGCATTCATACTTTGATAAACATGTTTACAAATTAGTAATTTCTGACATGAGGAATTAGGATTAAGGGAAAGAAATACACAAGAGATAATTTTTATAAAGTGTTCATCAGATTCTGAAAAGTTTTTTTATTTTGTTTTTTTTTTTACTTTTCTTCCTCTGGATAGGGATAATATAGCCCATAGTCAGTCCAAAACAATTGTCCTAGCTCTCTGGAATGTGAAGAGAGCTCCTTCCATCAAGGTTGTCCATGTCATAATGTTGTTGATGATGTGTATATTGATCTCTTGGTTCTATTCCCTTTACTCAGCATCAGATCCCATAAGTCATTTCATGATTTTTCTAGAATCTGACCATTTATAGTTTCTTATAGAACAATAATATTTCATAATATTCATGTATCATAAGTGTTTAATTATTCCCCAATTGATGGGCATCCTCTCAACTTCTAGTTCTTTGCCACTACAAAAAGAGCTCTTATGAATATTTTGAAACATGTAGGACTTTTCCTATTTTTTATAATTTCTTCTGGATATTAACCTAGAATTGGAATTGCTGGGTCAAAGGGTATGAACAGTTTTATTGCTCTTTGGGCATAGTTCCATATTGCTCTCCAGAAATATTGGATCCCTTCACAACTTCAATTTCTATTGTATTGGCTCAGTTAACCCATGAACAATGAATATTTCTCAAATTGTTTAGATCTCTATTTGAAAAGAATTTTAAAATACTCCCTGAATTTGTCTTGGAAAGTAGACTTCCAAAAATTTTATATTGTTTGCAATTATTTTTAAAGGAAACTTCACTTTCTATTTTTTGTTGCTGATTTATGTGGGCTTGTTTTGAAGAAGCTATTGATTATTTCAGCTAGTATTAGTTGATTCTCTAGGGTTTTCTAAATATACCAACAACTTGCAACTTTGTTTTCTTTGTTTTCTCATTGCCTATTTCTATTCCTTCAATTTCTTTTTATTGTCCTAGCCTATTTCTAAATCTAGTACAATATTGAATAGTGATGATATGAATATCCTTGCTACATTCCTGATCTTATTAGGAAGACTTTAGTTTTATCCTCATAAAGGTTAATATTTTCCCATGGTTTTAGATAGAAACTCTTATAATCTTTTTTAAAATTTTATTTATTTAAGGCAATGAGGTTAAGTGACTTGCCCAAAGTCATCCAACTAGGTAACTATTAGTGTCTATGGCCAAATTTGAACTCAGGTTGCCCTGACTCCAGGGCCAGTGCTCTAACCACTGTACCACCTAGCTGACCCTAGAAACTACTTAAAACTTAAAGAAGAAATTAATTTAATTAATTGATTCCCATGCTTTTCATTGTTTTTTCAGAGGAATGGGTATTGCATTTTGTCAAATATTTTTTCTGTATTTATTGATAAAGTTCTGTTATTATGTCTGTTATTAAAATAGTCAATTGTGATGATAATTAACCTAATATCGAACTAGTCCTGTATTCCTGGTCACCGTGCATGATCTTTGTGTTATAGTGTCATAATCTCCCTGCTAGTATTTTATTTAAACTTTTTACATAGATATCCATTTAGGAAATCTGTCTACAGTTTTGGGTTTTTTCCTCTGTTTTGTTCTCTCCAGTTACTTATTGAACCATTTTTGTGTCATAAAAGTAATATGTTAGGGCTTCTTTACCAGTTTTTAAAAATGATTTATTTAATTTTGGAATTGATTGCAAATTGATTGTTCAATTTATTTTTTCTAAGATAGGGTCATTTAAGTATTTTATTTCCTTTTTGCTTAATCTGAACAATTTATATTTTTTGTAAACACCCATTTCATTTAGATTGTCAGATTTATTGGCATAGAATTAGAAAAAAACTTCTAAATTTTTGCTTTAATTTTTTCTTCATTGGTGGTGAATTTACCCTTTTAATTTTTGATACTTATGATATGATTTTCTTCTTTCTTTTTTAAGTCAACTCAATCTAGGGTTTATCTATTTCATTGGTTTTTTCATAAACCATTTCCTAGCTTTATTTATTGCTTCAATTTTGATTTTCAGGATTGGTAGCTTGGTGTTTAATTAGGGATTTTTAAATTGTTCTTTTTCTAGATTTGTGTTTAACTTACATGCTCATTTCATTGAGTTGCTCTTTCTCTCTTTTATTGATATATGCATTAAGGATATAAATTTTTCCTAAGTACAACTTTGACTGTATGCCACAAATTTTTAAGTGTTGTCTCATTCTTGTCAATATCGTTAATCAAATTAATTATAATATCAAATTGATACTTGACCTCTCATTCTTTAGGATTAGATTATTTAGTTTCAAATTACCTTTTAACCTATCCTTCTCTTTTGTCTTATAAATGTTTTATTTATTTTTCCAACTACATACAATGGTTTTTTTTTTTTTAACAATCATTTTCTTTGCAAGGTTTTGAGTTTTACAATTTTTTTCCCTCTCTGCCTTCCCTCCCCCTCTTCCTGACAGAAAGCAATCTGATATAGGCTTTACAATTGGTTGGGTTTTTTTTTTAATGTTTTTGCAAGTCAAATGGGGTTAAGTGGCTTGAGCAAGGCCACACAGCTAGGTAATTATTAAATGATTGAGGTCACATTTGAACTCAGGTACTCCTGACTCCAGGGCCGTGCTCTATGCTCTGCGCCACCTAGCCGCCCCTAGGCTTTACACTTGTAACCATGCTAAACATATATTGATATTGAATGTGTTATTATAGAAGAATCAAATTCAAAAGGAAGAAAGAAAACATTAGAGAGAATAAAATGATGTAATGATGTAACACATAAGATATTTTTTTTTTAAATTGGAGACAGTAAATTTTTGTCTTCATTTAAACTCCACAGTTCCTTCTCTGGATACAGATGGCATTTTCCATCACAAGTTCCTTAAAAATGTCTTTGGTAATTGTCCTGCTGAAATGAACAAGTTTATCATTTTATCTATACTTATATGATCCTTATTAAATGTAATTTCTATGTCATTATTTACTGAAAAGGGGATAAATAATATTTCTGCTTTTCTGCATTTGATAGCAAGGTTTTTTTTTATTAATTTTAGTGATAGTTCCATGTGCATCTAAGAAACAGGTATATAGTTTTTTTTATTTTCATTTAGTTTTCTTCAGACAACTATCATATTTAACTTTTCTGAGACTTTTCTTTCTGGGATTTCTTTCTTATTCATTTTATTGTTAGATTTGTCTAGCTGTGAGAGGGGAAAGTTTAGGACTCTTACTAGTATAGTTTTGATGTCTATTTCCTCCTGTGATTCATTCAACTTTTTCTTTAAAAGTTTGATGTTATGCATTCATATTCAGAGGAAAAATTATGAATTCTGAGTGCAGAGCAAAACATATTATGTTCACTTTTCTAAAACTTCTTTTATGTTTTTCCTTTCTTTCTTATGGTTTTTCCCCCCCTCCAGTTCTAATTCCTCTTTTATAGTATGAATAATATAGAAATATGTTAAACATGATTGTACATATACAACTTTTGCCAGATTGTTCACCACCTCAGAGAGGTAGAGGAAATGGAGGGTGGTAGAAAAATATGAAATTCATAAACTTGAAAATGGCTGGATGTTAAAAACTACCTATGTGTATAATTGGAAAAAAGTAAATAAAATTTCAATAAAGAATAAAAAGAATTTGGTGTATAAATATTTAGTTGCTCTTCATTATGTATCATTCCCTTAGCAAGATGTAGTTTCCCTGCTTATCACTTTTAATTATTTAATTAAATTATTTTTGCTTTTCTTTGTTTGAAATCATGATTAACACCCCTGCTTTTTTATTTTAACTGAATTATAATAGATTATTCTTCAGCTCCTTTTTTTTATCTGTATGTGTTTTTCTGTTTCATTGTGTTTCTTGTAAATAATATCTTGGCAGATTCTAATTTGAAATCCATTCTACTTTTCCTTTCTGTTTTATGAGTGACTTCATCTCATTCACATGAATAGTTACAATTATTAGTTGTGAATTTCCCTCCATCCTAATATATATGTATGAGTGTGTGTATATATATATATACACACACACACATATGTATATATATAATTTGCATTTATATGTCCCCCTCCAAAAACTGAACATCAACAAAAACACATGAAAAATGAAGCTCTCATCATAAATATAATGGTTGATCAAAATATATTACCTCATTGTCCATCCCAGAAAGTCTTTTCCTACATTTTCAGATCATATCTTTTCTAGGTGGAGGAGTCATCTCCATGTTTCAGTTTCAGGTGAAAAGTTTTCTTTATATTGGTTAGAATTCTAAAGTCTTTTTGAATTGTTTTTCTCTATAATGTTGTCATTGTATAAATTGTGTAAATTATTCTTAATTTGTTTTTAGTTGTTTTTTTTTGTTTGTTTCTTTTTGCTCTGGATCATTTTGTAGAGATCTTTCCAGTTTGATCTAAAACTGTCTATATCAGTGATTTCCAGGAAAATGTCTGTGAAAGCATGGAAAATCATTTAGGACAACTACCCTGGAGAGATTCTTACATGAAATAGAAAATTTTTGACTATGGTTTTAAGGATGAAAGAAGCTGAGAATTCTTGTGGGAGGTGATAAAGGATCCTATAACTCTTAAATAGATAGGGAATGATTTAGTATTAGTGTTGGAATGTGAATGAAAGATTGTTGAATGGAGATGGGAGGGGATGAGATCAAGGGTACAAGGCATTGCCCCAGCAAGAAGCAGGGACATATCAGGGGCTACTATAATAGAGGAGGAGATTGGGTTATTACATTGAGTGATTTTAAGTCAGAAGATAGAACTCAGGACAGCTAGATGGTGAAGTGGATAGAGCACCAGCCCTGGAGTCAGGAGGACCTGGGTTCAAATGTGGCCTTAGATATTTAATAATTATCTAGCTGTGTGACCCTAGGCAAGTCACTTAACCCCATTGCCTTGCAAAAAGAAACAGAAAAAAAAGGAAAAGAAAATGCACTCTGTAATGCTATAGTAAAGCCACTGAAGACCCAGGAAAAAAAAAAGTTCTTGTTACCAAACCCTGACAGAAGATTCAGTTCACACTTTCTTTTCCCAGAAAAGTAGAAGTCTGCTATTCTAATGGCAAATGAGATAGTATAGAAGACATGAGAGAAGAAAATAATTAGAGCAATCTCTATGGGAAATGTGATAGAGAACTGCTTTGGGAAGAAAAATAGGATTTTATGCAGCACAGAGGCTCAATTGAAATTGGTTAACAAATTTCTAGCAAACCAGATCAGTCATATAGAAAGTGTGATTTACTGTAGGAGTATTAGAGAAAGGCAAGGGGGAATGTAAAGTATTTATGTGCTGCCTACTACCTGCTAGACATTATGCTAAGCATTTTATAAATATGATCTCATTTGATCATCACAAAGTCCTGTAGGGTAAGGTACTATTATTATCATCATCTCCATTTCATAATTCAGAAAACTGAGGTGAACAGATTTTAAGTGACTTATCCAGGGTCATACAACTTGTAATTGTTTGAGACAAGATTTTTACTTCAGGCCTTTCTGACTCTATATTCAATTTTCTAGCCACTGTGCCACCAGCTGCTTCTAGTTAACAGATGATTGATCCCCGGATCTTTTCCTAGATTAAGATTTTACAGAATACAGTCCTGGAATCAGGAGGACCTGACAAATCTAGCCTCAGATACTTAATAATTACCTAACTATATGATCTTGGGAAAGTCACTTAACCCTATAGCCTTGCAAAAAAAAAAATAAAACAAAAAACAAAAAGAAGACTCTACAGAATAACTATTATGTCCCTGATTTGATACTAAGCAGGTTTGAAGCCATGGGCAAGTCCCATCATCTCCAAATCTTAGCTGTCTTGAGTCTCATTTTTCTCATCTATAAACTGGGGATTCAGTTAATAGACATTGATTAAGGGTACATTACATGAAGTGTAAGAATGACTTTCCCTATTTGAACTCCCTACTCAATTTTGTTTTTATGAAGAGAATTCTTTAGAAATGACACTATAGGGAGGCTGGGTGGTGCGGTAGATTAGAGCACTGGCCCTGGAGTCAGGAGTACCTGAGTTCAAATCTGGCCTCAGACACTTAATAATTACCTAGCTGTGTGGCCTTAGGCAAGCCACTTAACCCCATTGCCTTGAAAAAACTAAAAAAAAAAAAAAATGACAGTATACAAATGGGTCTTGATTTAATGATATCATAAGATATAGTGTATATGATGTTATTTTTGTAGAAGTCACAGAGTATTCTATTATTTTGAAAAAATTGCCATCTTGGAAAGAAGTGGGAGAGATTCACAGTGGAATGGTCTCCTTGGAGAGGCATAAGAAGGACACTTGAAAAATTCCAAAATCAGAAAGAATTGGGGGATTCTGGAGTTTACCTTCTGTGCAAATTGAATTAATTGGGACTAGGTAAACTGCCCTTAAATAATGATGAAAATGTTGCTGCTGTTGATAAGGTGCTATATGGTTTAAAAAATACTACATATTATATCTTATATTTTCCTCACAATAATAGCTATTATTATCCTTATTTTACAGATGAGGAAAACAAGACAGTGTTTAAGAGACTTGCCAAGGGTCACACAGCTTACATCTAGGCAGAATTAAAGCCCCTGACTTCAAGCCTGCCCCTCAAATTTTGCTAGCTCTAGTAGCTAAAGGATATAAAGTTTCAAAAAGTAGTCCATTTTTATTCCTTCACTACTGACTTTTGACTTCCTTCATTTTAAAATAAATGGAGTTCCAAAGTCTTGACTCATTTTAGAACTAATCCATTCACTTAATATGTTCCCTTTAATTTAGGAAAAGTAATTTTAGGAAATCATGTAATTTGCCTAGGGTCATATATCTAGTAAAGGAGGGATGTCAGCAAGCCCAAGGAAATAGCTCGGGATTAATAACTAGTGGACCAAGGTTTTGGAATCCTAATTCTGATGTTTAGTAGGTCTATGAATTTCATCCCTCTGGATCTCAGTTTGCTCTCTTACAAAATGAAGGGGGTAGGATTAAACTAAATAGACCTTAAGGTCCCTTCAAGATCTAAATCTGTGATCCTAAGAAGTGGCAGAATGGGAACCCATACTCAAGTCATCTGTCTTTAAATTTATCATTCTTTCTTTGAACATATGCTATCTCTCTGGAGAGGACAAGCAAAGATCAAGGAGAGTAAAAGACAAGCTTCATTCACCTGCTGATTTATTTTCCCTTAGGCTCAAATTCAAGTTCAAAGAAATGACATTAATATTTTTACTTAAGCTTAGAGATGATTGGATTAACCTCTCTGAAACTGCTTAATGCTTCCAGCAAAGTCTGACCTTGATATGTTCCCAAATGCACTTTGTAGCCTGCTTATGACTTTAATTTTCTTTCTTTTTTTTTTTTTTTTGACTCTTGGATTGCTAACCATCTCCAAATCAGAACACTAGGGTCTATTCTTAGAATCTACTATACCTTGCAACTTGTGACTGCTAAGAGACCATCTGGCTTGAAATTCTATGTTCCTATGCTGCTCTGTGCCAGAAGAAACTATAAAATAGTTTTGCCTGTGACATGATGGTCTATCAAGAATTTAGGAGATTATGTCATAGTGAGGTTTTTAGGAATGCAGGTAGTTCTGATATAAATGAAACTAATCTTTGAGTTTCAGGATGTGACCCAGACCTAGATATTTAGACAGAGGTGGCCTCTTGGCTTCTCTGATACCATATCTTGATCTATGAAATGGGGTTAATAATGTAAGATGAGTTAATCAAAGGAGTCAATTTGAGGAAGTCATTCTATTGAGTTGATGGGGTTTCTGAGCAGGAACTATCCTTTGAAGGCAAGTGAAGAGCATTTTCCAACAAGAATATGAAGAAGCCAACAGATGACTTATTGATAGGAAGGAACTGAGGTTAAGCTACCACTTTCAGTGTCTTATATAAGAAAGATGATAGGAACATAGTGCTCTTAATCTCCAGGAATTTTTCTGCTCATGCCTTTTTCCATATTTGATCACCCTAAGCAGATAGTGACAACAAAAACACATACCAATGGTAGACATATATTTGCATACAGCTAGAGATCCAGTGTGTTCCTTTAAGAAAGAGGAGGGCATGCCACAATCATACTTGAAAAGTCATTGAAATATTCAGAATGATTTTGATGGAAAAGGGATTGCTTGTCCAGTGATCTCTAAGGTAGTCTTCCAGGACGAGTCTAAAACAAAGGGCAGTGCTATGAATTTGAAGGAGATTATGACAGTGTTACCCAGACAAAAAATACAATTTGAGTTCCCTTCTTGCAGAATGTTGACAGACTGCTTGAATGCTTTATAGTTCAGTAATTTGTTCTTGGGCTCTTGTAATTTTTTAGTATATGATGTATTTTCTTTGTGGCTAAATAAAGACATACACATATTATTTACTAAGCACCTAGGCTTTATTTCTGAACTCTGTTGTACCCACATTTGAGAGAATATATAGTTAAATATAAACTATAGCTACCCTTTATTTAGGAGAATTTCCATTTAACTCAAGAAAGAAAAACTGGTAGTGGCAAAAAGGGATGCCCATCATTTGGGAAATAGTTGAACAAATTATGGTATATGAATATTATGGAATACTATTGTTCTATAAGAAACCCTAAATAGTCAGACTCTAGAGAAGCATGGAATGACTTACAGGAACTGATGCTGAGCCAAGAGAACAGAATCAAGAGAACACTGTACACATTAACAACAACATCGTCAGCTGATCAATCTTGATGGATGCAGATCCTCTCAGCAGTTCAGAAAGCTAGGACAACTCTATTAGATCAGCTATAGACAATGTTATCCCCATCCAGAGGAAGAAAAACCAAACCAAACCAAAAACCCTTCAGAATCTGATGAACACTACATTCAATTTTTTAAAAAAAATTCTCTTCTATACTTCTTACCCTTAATCCTAATTCCTCATACTGAACAATGACCAATCTATAAACATATTTAATACAAATGTGAATGTACACTATTAACCTGACTCTTCTCACTGAGGGGAGGGGGATAGGAAAGGAGAGTGGAAGGAGATTTTAGAACTAAAAAATATACATATGCATATGGATGAATGTTGGAAAACTTTTATAATATGTATTTTGAAAAATAAAATATCAATTAAAAATAAAGTCTTTATAAATTAAAAAAAAAGAAAAACTAATTTATCAGAGTCAGTCTCCAGTTATGAATCCTGTTAATGTTTCAGGGTTTGTAATGTCTGTTGGAGTTGGGACAACAATCATCAGTATGTATGATCATAGATCTTTTTGAGGTATATATTATATACAAACACACATGTGCATATACACATATATGCATGCATATGCATTACTATATGTATCTGTATTTGTGTATATACATTGCTGTTCTGCCTTCTTTATGGTGAACTCACATCTAGTAAGTATCAAGTCCCAGCTCCTTACCCCTGAACACCACTTGGAGTATGTTCAAGATAATATCTGTTATTTTGGTCAAAGCCCCTGTCCTTCCCCAAGTTCCACACATCTTACCATTGACAGAAACTGGCTTCTTGAGTTCATATCAGTCTTATTATCTCTGAACCTTCTTCAAAATATGTTTATGTGTGTGTATAAAATATATATGTATATTTTCACATCTTGGGGGAGAGAGAAAAAGAAGAGAAGTGACAGATATCGATCAAACACTTCAGAGATGATAAAAAGATGAGGAATTATTTCATAACTGATTTTCATTGATCTTTTTAATCTGACAACTCATTTCACAAGCATAAACTGCTACAAAAATGTTCTTAAAGTAAACAATAAAAACATTTCAAATGCATAGGAGGCCAAATAGTTTCCTTGGTCCTATGTAACATTCTGCATAGGGAGAAAGCCCTAAACAATAAAGTATTTGAATAAATTTTATTTCCTAATATGACATAGAGATTTCTCTTTCCACTGTCTTGGCCTTTCTCTACTGAGCTCTAGCTATCACATAATGTAGGCTCTCAGAGATTTCTTTTGCCCTAAACTTGGAATCTCTCTTGTTTTTGTCCTCTGTTCTTTTTTTCAGGCTATCTAGTTGATTTCCTGTTCTTTGCTTATCCCAGAATCACCCTAGATTTGTCTTTCTCCTTTACCTCCATCCTATGGACAATCAGTTGCCATGTTTTGACTCATGTCACTTTTCTCCTGTACTACAGCAATACCATCCTAATTGATTTCCCCACTTTTAATTTTTCTTTTTCCAATCCATCCCTTACAGAGATACCAATGTTATCTTGCTTTTGCCCAAAACTAAAATTCTATCTCCCACTTTTGTATCTCATGTGTGGAACGTTTTCTTTCTTCACCTCTCTCTCAGAAACTCTATACAGAGTTGCCCAAAAGATTAAGACTTTTATAAGTACTCATTTTACATAAGATCTTTCTAGATTCCCCAAATTTCCCCATTTCTTCCTCATGAAATAATAATAAATGCACTTTTATTTATATTTTATTCCATTAGAATTAAACTCTTTGAATTTAAGGAATGTGGTTTTTTTCCCATCTTTTGCCCAACTCATAGTGGACATTTAATCAACTATTGGATTGATATATTCCCTGATTTCATGGAGTTTATATTCCATTAGGAGGAAATAAGATATCTCCAATATACCTATCATCTGTGGTATCATAGTGGTTAGAAAATTGGCCTGTGCTAGGAGTCAAGAAGTACTGAGTTCAAATCCTTCCTAGTCACTTATAATTGTGTCACCTTAAACAAAATGAGTAAATGAATGAAATGAGGCTTGAAAAATTGTTCAGAGACTTATTATAAAGAATCTTGAGTTTCAATCTGGTAATTTTATATTTGCAATAAATAATACAGTAAATTTACATTTACATTACACTTATTTATTAGACAGTAGGAAGCCCTAGAAGAGTGCTCAAGTCAACAAGTTTTAAACATCTACTATTCAGACACTGGGAGTTTTTTGGAGGGAGGGGGAGGGTAAGTATGGGAAGCCAATTCAGTTCCTCAAATTTATTGTCATTTTTTGATGTTGATAATCTCTCTCTTTTCTATTAACATATGTTTTATCTTTTCTATTGGGTTTGTGCTACCCAATTCTTTTCCATAAAAATAGATCACAGGGGCAATTAGTTGGCACAGTGAATAGAGCACTGACCAGCCCTGGAGGCAGGAGGACCTGAGTTCAAATCCTGCCTCAGACACGTAATAATTACATAGTGTGACCTTGGACAAGTCATTTAACCCCATTGTCTTGTAAAAAATAGATAATAAATATTAGGAAGCCATTTCTGGAACTTTCAGTTTTTGTTTTCAGGAGGATAATGATAATGAATACAATTTGTATTACACTTAAAAGTTTATAAAATGCTTTATATCATCATCATCCTATTTGGGCCTCATGATATCCCTGGGAGTTAGGTCAGTTAAATAATACATATATTATTATCTCCATTTTACAGATGAGGAAACTGAGGCACAGGATAATTAAATGAACTTTTCATGAAGCTAGTAAATTTCAGAGGCAGGAATTAGACCAAGTATTGCTGAGTGCAAATCATTTTCTCAACTTTGACAAACTCCCTTCTACTAAAATATTGACTTAAATTAATAGGATTATTATTGCTACTATTATATTAATGATACTTGGAATTTTCAGAGTTCTTTATATGAAGAGTTTTATATCCATTGTCTTATTTCATTATTATAAAATCTTATAAGGTACAAAGTAAGAGTGTAATTCTCTACATTTTTCTAATGATGAAACTGAAGCCCTGGAAACCTGGGAGATCAAGGTCACACACTGAGTTAAACATTCAGTTTGGATTCAGAGTTCTGACTTTTCAGTCAGAACCAATGTTTCTTGATTTACCACAGCACACTCTCATTATAGCATTTCAAAAGGTGAACTCCAAGCAGTTATTATAATGACATTTTTTTCTGTTATGTTCTTAATAGATTATGAGTCACAGTCTTTCTTTTGTGGAAAATGTTCAATGTTTTGTTCCCCTGTTTCTGAATTTTAACCTTTTTCTTTGAGAGGAAAACAGACAAGAGGGGGAAAAACAGCAGAAACATAGTGATTTTCAGTCGATTGTTATTTACCTCAGCTTCCACTGAGAAGAAAAATAAATACACATCCTCTTTGGATCCCAATAGCTATAGGAAAATAAAATGTTCCTTTGCCAAGAGTAAGATTCACAGATAAAGCATTTTCAATGCAAGGTGTACTGGCTTTCAGGAGCTGAGAGAATTCAAGGATGATAAATGGAATTGAGATATGAAGAATAAAGATTTCCTTCATGGTTGGAGAACTAAGATAATCACACAAGGAGCTTGCATTATTTTTCAACCAAACAAACTGTTTTCAATTTTTGAACCTAACATTAAAAAAGAAATCAAAGAGATAATAGAAGTCAGGATGCTAACCACTTTATGGGGACAGGGTTAAGAATATTAGATAAAGAGACCAATACCTGACTTTTAGTCCTGACTTCGTCAATTACTAGCTGTGGGATTTTGGGTCAACCACTTCCAATTTAATACTTATAAAATGGATTAGATGGTCTATGAGGTTTTTTTTTTCCCTTTCTAACATTCTTGGTCCTCTGGTACCATCTTGTAATGACATTTCTGAAAGTAAGTTGAGAGTGGATAATTATAATATTCATTAGGGGACAAGCATCTTAAAAATATTTTCTCTTCTTTTCTAGAAAGAAATATGGATAGTCATTTGTACTAATTTCTCTCATATATATGTATGCATACATATATAAATATATATAACATATATAATTACTTATTTTATATATATATACATATATAAATATTTCTTGAAACTGGTGGAGTAGTTAAAGATTGCACTGAGAAGATTTGAGTTCAGATTTAGTGTCAAGTATTTAGTAGCTGTGAAGTCTTGGAAAAGTCACTTAACATCTTTCTGGTTTAGTTTCTTCAGATGGAAATTGGGGATATTTAAAGGACTGAATTCTCATACTTTATGTGAGGTTAAAATGAGATAATATTTGTAAAATGCTTATCACAAATTTTATTGTTTAATAAATACTTACATAATTATTAAAAATGGTAATTGCACTGTGACTTATAAAAGTGATTTCCAGTCTTTAATCCTAACTAGCTCTGTGACCTTGGGTAAGTCATTTCAGATCTTCTGTATCATCTGTAAAATGATAAAGTTGGGTCATATAGATAAGTTGGTAAAACATTCACTAAGTGTGTATACTATGTAACAAATATGTGCTGTCAACATAGAAATAAAAGCAAGAAAAACAGTCCCTGCCCTCAAAGTCCTTCCATTGTAATGGGGGAAGATAACTCAGAAAAGCAGCAGAGTATTATATTCTCAGAAGCCAGTGAGGTGAAGGTTTAAATCTGGGCAAGAAAAGATGAAAATTCACTTATCAGAATCAAAGATAATTTCAGAGAGTAACAAATAAATTTCTGTATCTGATGGGGAAGAAGAATGGCTAAAGTAGAGGCATTACAGTTGGGAGATGACTGAGAAGCAATGATCTCAAATAACTCTCTTTTATCTACTTATACTCAGGAGAACAAATTTAAAAAAAATAAATTCTTTTGCATGTCTTTAGTATTCATCAAAATCTCAAGACATCCTCTATTTTATATTTCTTGAAGTTTTTTCCTTATAAATTTTCTCACTTTATAAAAAATTAATTCATTCTCACAATTAAAAGATATAGCCAATTGATGAGTTCCCTATTTTCACATTGTTTACTTTAGACAAATCTCCATTGTATTTCTCACTAAAATTGTTGCCTCAGTTTCATCCTTTAGCTTCTCATTCTTTTAAAGGCAATTTCTGTTTATAATTTCAGTTCATGAGATTCTTTCTATCCTTTCATTATATCCATTATTGCTATCTCTGAGTCTGGTTTCTTCTTTAAGTTTGGTTGAAAAGCAACACCAATTTGTTTTTTAAGTCATTGTACCAAGTACAAAATTCTATAGTAGGTACTGGGGAAATTTTATTTTTCTAAGAGTAACACCCCTTGGTTGTCATCTTAATGTCAATCTTGATTCCTTATTCACCCTTACCTGTCACATCCAATTAATTGAAAATTCTTACTTATTCTATCTTCACAAATCACATTAATTTTTATATTATCCAATTGCCTCAAAAAAACCCCCAAATTATCTTGCATTTATGTGTATAAGCATAATTAGACAAATACTGTCTCCTCAATAGATTATAATTCCTTAATAGTTTTGAATCTTTGCATTTATGGAAATACTATGGTATTTGATACAGAAAAATGTATATACATACATGTATATAGGCATATACATACATACATATTTGTCTATGTGTATAAATGTGTGAAAACAGAATGGAGAGAGAGAGAGAGAGAGAGAGAGAGAGAGATGGATGAATAGATGGTGGATGGATGGATGGATGGATAGATAAATGAAAAGCAAAAGAGTAGCTAAAGGATACCTTTTTTGTAGGAAGCTGGTATATCAGCATACTCTTGAAAGAAAACAAGGATTCTTAGGAGAAGAAAAAGTGTAAGAAATATATATTTTAGTCATTGGTGTAGGACATGGTTTATCAAATCTGGTCAACAGTTCTTAGGCTAATTTACTTGGAACATTTGAAAGAGAGTAAAGTAGAATGAAATGAAGTCTACTAAGTGGGTCTGTGGCTAGTGTGCTGGGCCTATAGTCAGGAAGAACTGAATTCAAATTTGACCTCAGATATTTACCAGGTATGTGACCTTGGGCAGGTAATTTAAGTTCTATTTTCTTTAATCCAGGTTAACATTGTACATACATGTTTTTGATAAACATGTTTACAGATTAGTCATTTTCAGATTGGGGAATTAAGATTAAGGGAAAGAGATATAAAAGAGATAATTTTTATAAAGTGTTCATCAGATTCAGAAGGGTTGTTTTTTTCTGTTTTGTTTTGTTCTGTTTTGTTTGGTTTTGTTTTTCTCCCTCTGGATGGAGATCACATTGTCCATAATGGTCTAAAATGGTTATCCTAGCTCTCTGAACTTCTGAGAGGAGCTGCTTCCATCAAGATTGATCATCTCAGAATGTTGTTGATAATGTGTACATTATTGTCTAATTTTTCTGCTCCCTTTGCTCAGTATCAGATCCTGTAACTTATTCCGTGTTTCTCTAGATCCTACCACTTATGGTTTCTTATAAAACAATAATATTGCATAGTATTCATGTACCATAACTTCTTTAGCCGTTCCACAATTGATGGCACCCCCTCAATTTCCAATTCTTTGTCACTACCAAAAGAATATGAATATTTTGGAACATGTTGGATTTTTCCCATTTTTATGATTTCTTTTGGATACAGGCCTAGAATTGGAATTGCTGGGTTAAAGGGTATGAACATTTTATTGCTCTTTGGGTATAGTTCCATATTGCTCTCCAGAATGGGTAGATCAGTTAACAACTCCATCAGCAATAAATAAAGGTCACAATCCTCCTACAAATTCTCCAGCATCAGTCATTTTCCCTTTTTCTCATCTTAGCCAATCTGATAGATGTGAGATGAAATCACATAGTTGTTATATAGCACTAACATAGACTTTGACCATTTTTCAAGGAGCCAAGATATGTTTAAAAAAATCATTTCAAATCACCAAGTCTGGAATAATGAATCCAGGAGTACAGAAAGAACTGACTGGGTCATACCAGGCAGAAGAGTTGTAGAGATGGGCAAATGTCCTGACTTTCAAAAATGATAAGGCAAGAAAATATGTAGATTACAGGCCTATGAGTATGATGTTTTGATTTTGAAGGAAAATCAAGAAGTAACTGAAGAGATAGACAATGAATTCCTGGAAAAAGAAATAGTAGATATCAAAAAAAAAAAACCTAGAATGAATTCTTCAAGAACTACTCATTCCATGTACTTTCTCTTTGTTAATTATTCTTCATTTGCTCTGTATGTAATTTTTAATACATTTTTGTTTGCTTGTCTCACTCCTTTGACAGCAACCTGAGGGCAGGAATTATCTTTTTCCTTTCTTTGTGACCCCCCCCCCCCCATTTAATATAGTGTCTATTACAAAGTGGGTGATCAATAAATATTTATTGACTGACTAACTGAATAAAAATCTCACTTATAGTCTATCATGTCAGTGGAAGAGTAAAAGTGATGGGGGTGGGGGGGCAGAGCAGGATAAGCTAGAGTACAGGTTTGGCAAAGGATGATGATGTTCCTAACAAGAGAGTAGCAAGCTGAGCGAAATGCAGTAAAGAGATCAAGAGAATGAGGTGGTTGAAAAGACCTTTGAGCTAATTGTTTAAGAATTCATTGATGGGAGTAGCCAGACTGCACTGTGCATGAAACACTGGCCCTAGTGTCAGGAGGACAAGAGTTCAAATCCAGACTCAGACACATAATACTTGTGTGACCTTGCAAGTCACTTAGCCCCATGGCCTTGCAAAAAACAAAATTAAAAAAAAATAATTCATTGATAACTGTGGAGAACAGTTTCAGGTAAGTGAATAGCCTATCCACATAGTAAGATAGTAATAAGGACTGAAGGTATGTTGTATGTATAGAAAGAAGTCCTTTTGGTGTTAGGGAGTGATCCCAGTGGGGAAACACCTTCTACCAATGTAGATGCTTATTGACTGGCAATTTCTAGTCTTAAAGAGTGGCCTTGGAACACTGAGAGGTGAAACTATCTTCCCAGGGTGACACAGACAGTATAAGCATACTGGATTCAGGTCATCCTTACTTCAAGGTTAAAAATTGTTTGTGGGAATTAATTGAGTTATTAGTAGCAGAAATCAAAGTAGCAGTAAAGTGCCAGACAGTGCAACTTTTTTTTTTGAAAGTGCAACTTTTACTGAATTATTAGGTCAATGAATTCTCCTGGATTCATAAAGACTGGTGATTGTTCACTTTGGGCTTTGAGGCTCATAAAAATGGCATGGCAAATTCATTCTAGCTCCTTCACTGGGTCTTCCATGAGAAATATGAATTCTGGTTGATTTCTTTGCAAGATCTAGATCTCAAACTTGATTCATATTCAGTCAAAAGGGAGGAATTTATGCTTCATAATACATTTCCTTAAATTCTCTCCAAACTTCTGGCTTCTGGCCCAGGGGCTACGTCACTTACATATCCAGTGCTAAAGGTTCTCTGGGAATCCCATTTGACCTTCACAGCCAGACAGAGGGTGAGAGAAGATCTATTTGCACCTTCAGATGAGACAGTCTTTTTTTTTTCTTTATAGCAGTGTTCATACCAACCTTTTAAGATATGTCAGACCAAAGAAGGAGGAATGAGAGGGTGTGCAATATGAGAGTATGCAAACATTTCTTTCAAATACTCATTTAGTAAGAAGGGAACACCCACGTTCCCTGGAGTCCATATATTTCCCAGGTCTTGGAATTCTAAGAGGAGTCTACTTATAAATGAAGGGAAAATATAGGATTGGGTCTTATAATAGATGCTTAAAAGACTTGAAATTTTAGATCTTAGAGATCATCTAGCCTATTTTACAGATGAGACCCAGAGAGAGGAAATGAATTTTACAGAACATGCTCCAAATCTTAGAATTAAAAATCACAGTGATCTCAGTGAATATCCAATCCATCTTATAAACTAAAGAAATACCTGTTATATCATACATAAAAAGTTGATGTCACTTTTGCTTGAAAACCTCCATGAAGGGAATCATTCCCCCACCTACCTCTGCAACTCATTTCACATTTGTATAGCTCAAATTTTCAGGATATTTTTCTTTTCTATCTAAGCTATATTTTTCTCTTTGAAAATTCTAGCAATTCCTCCCTTTTCTACCTTCTCAATTAAGATTCAGTTGTTATAATTATAAATTTGAGTACATGTACTTGGGATATATCATCTCATTTATGTGATGTGAGTTGTCACTTTATCTCAGACTTAATTTTCTCATTTCAACAACATAAAATGAAAATAATAGTCCTAATAATAATTGAAATTTTTATACTGAAGTACTTTGCAACATGCTTTACATTAGTACCAATTCATGTGAATCCCCAAATAATTCTAAGAATTAAGTCCTTCAAGCCTTATTAGTCCTATTTTAAAAATGAGGAAACTATAGTTTACTTTTTTTAGGAAATCAGATTTTTTAAAAAACCAGAAAAATGAATTGAAATAATTAACAACTTTAGTAAAGTTGCAGGATATAAAATAACAATCAAGTCCAAGAGGAAGAGATAGAAAGAAAAATTCCATTGAAGATAACTATGGATAATATAAAATACTTGGGAAGATAATAAAAAAGTACTTGATAAACAAATCCACAAACTATATGAACACAATTCAATAAAATTCAGACAAATATAGACCTGAATAATTGGAGAACTATTTGATCATA
The DNA here is from genome assembly GCF_037893015.1 of Macrotis lagotis. Taxonomy (NCBI): domain Eukaryota; kingdom Metazoa; phylum Chordata; class Mammalia; order Peramelemorphia; family Peramelidae; genus Macrotis; species Macrotis lagotis. Next base: position 608,117,862 of record NC_133666.1, on the reverse strand, counting down.
GATAGACCAAGCTAAGAAAACAAAAATAATACAAATTCATTTACTTATTCAGAGGCATACCAATGAAACTACTAAAGAATAATTTTAAAGAAATAGAAAAAATATAACAGATTTCATCTGGAAGGACAAAAGATCAAGGATATCAAAGTAATCAATAAAAAATATCAGGAGGGAGAGAGAATTTCAGATCAAATTTTTTTAAATGAATGTAAAAATGAATTAAAAATTAAAAAAATTAAAAAACAAGACTCAGTTTGCATTTTACTGCCATAGCCTTCAAGGGACCCAGGGTCAGCTCCATATTGATTTAAGTTATCAAAGGGGGAACATTGATGGAGGATATGATGATGATGATTTATTCTTATATGATCACTGGTTGATCAGATTCTTACATTTTAGTTAACCAATAATGGGGTTAAGGCAGGCTGGGGGATGCTCATATTCCTTATATTTCCCCATGCTGAATTAAATAGCCTTCCTTACACTAGAGTAGTCACTGAGGAGTGGAATTGTAGAGACTGTAGTAGAAAGATCACTGATTTTAGAATCAGAGGATCCTGTCATTGAAACTACCTGTGTGACCTTGAGTAAGTCTCTCAAAGGATCTGGGATTCAGTTTTTCTCATCTAAAATAGAGAATTTAGGCTATATAAATTCTCCTTCCAGTTTTTTTTAACTTTGTCCCTTCTAGTTCTAAATCAACTCAGTCACTTATTACTTGTATGAACAACTACAATAAAAACAAATAAAAGATCAGGCTACTTCACCCACTGGGTTTCATTGTTAGTGATACTAGGGGCTTAGGTTCAGTATCTGAAATATTTTCTACTTTTAAAAACATATATTCCCATGATGCAAACTATTGAATCCAGATGTTCTCATTCCTAAACCTTGTTATAAATCTATTTAGTTTTTCTTTGCAGCTATGTCCTTTTGATTTATACCATTACCTTTTAGCAATTTAGAAATATTAGGGGTATAATAATGTCTCAGCTTTCACCCAATTGACTCCAATTAGAATATAAGTATCTTAGAAAAGGGGGCTGAGTAGTTTGCTTTTAGTTTTTCATATGGGCAGACCTTTTTTGTTAGCACTGCAACTAGGGGAACTTAACTGAGGCACAGAACAGAAGGAAGAAAATGAAGTGTTTGATGAGTAATTATATTCATTCCAATGTATTTATTCTAATGTATACAGTAGGCAAATAGAGTCACAGAAATTCAGAAACAGAAGTGACTTCAGAGGTCATTTGGTCCAACTTCACCTGAACATGTACCACCTTTAAAATGTATTCAATAATTGATCATCTAACTCACTCGGAGACCTCCAATAAAGGGTCATCCCACATTAGTGAAATTTATTCCAGATGGTTTATTCATCTGAAAGCTGACACAAAATTAAAAACAACCTGGTACTGTATGAGTTGGATTAAAATTTGGATTCTGAAGTATAGGGGATTTAACATTAAAGTCAGAAGGAAAGAGAATTTATTGAATTGGAAGGGATATGAAGGATAACATCAGAACTAAATAGCTACACATTTCCCTAGGTCGGATTTTATAGGTCGTATAAGAGTTATGATGTCAATTTTCTCTACATTTAGAGTAAGCAATATTAAGTTAGATGCTGATAACAAGATAACTTGGATTACACAGTAAATGAGAGGAGTTGGTGAAGTGCTTCTTGAGTAATTGAGTATCAACATGGGATTTAATTAGCAAATTTAAAGGAAAGCAAAGTGATTACTATTGCTTGTGGATATAAGACTAGTCACAGCACAACTGTATTTGGGCAGGCTAGGTTTATCTGTGAAGAGCAGGTCTTTGGCATGTGGGGAAGTAAACTGGGAAATCTCAAGTCTTCTCTTTGGTAGGTTTTTAAAAAATATATACCTTTTTTAAAATTAAAAATACTAATTAACTGTCAAGGGGATATTCAAAAGAAAAATATGAACTGCAATGGCCTCAAGAATTCCCAAAACTCAAGTTCAATTTGTCATGTTGTCACATAATAATATAAGACTCAGAAATGAGGTGACATTCCTTTCAGCGGTGAAGTGCTAGGCTAGGTACCTGGCAAAAATCATGGAAGAAACAGTAAAAGTCACTAGCTGTTTCTCATTTTACAGTGGAACAATACCTAAGGATATCAACTTATTCATTCATGATAATGGCTAAGTGTGGTCATAAGAATGGTCTAGAGTCATAAATCTATAAAGTTTGGAGAGCTTACCAGCACATTTTCTAAGCTCAGTTCTTTGTTCCATAGTGATGAGCGGTAAATAGGTCAACTCTACCTGCCAAAGCCTCACGATCATTAATCCAGGGTAAAATGTTCTCACTTTTGGTGGTGTATAGTTCCCCTTTCCCCCTTTGTAGGGTGCATGAATAATTCCAGAGTGAAGAGGTTAGTTTGTAGCTTCCTTTTTTGGAAGAGGGGACAACAAAAGAGAAGTAGCTTTCCTTTCTGAATCACAGCCCTTGTTTTGTAAGCTTTGAACTTCTACCAGTTTCTGACAATCTTTCCTAGTATCTCTGCACTTCCTGGACCTGCAGTAAGACTTTCTCACAGATTTTCATGGAATAGATAATCAATGTAGTCTAAGTAAACTTCAGGAATAGTGATCTATGGTCCATTGTTCCATTGTTTATCAGTCTTCTGGCACAAGGCTAGGCCATGTCCAAGCATATTTGGTCCTTATTCTTGTTAACCTGAATCTCAGCTTTTCCCTTTCTTATTGCCATATTTTACATGTTGCTTTCTTCAGGAATGCTTAGAAGTCAATTAGATTTATTTCACTGTATTAAGATCTTCATTAAGCTTAAAACTGTTATCCCATGTGTTAGCTATCCTTCCCAGCTCCTCATCTGAAAATTTGATGAGCACTCTGCCTTATGCCATTATCTTTGTCAGGGATCAAACTGTCAAACAGCATAAGGTGAAGGAAAGACCCCTTGGAGCTTCCACTAGAGATCTCTATTGCTCAAGATTCTTCATTTTCTTTGCAAGATATTGAAACCAAAACCATTTGGAATATAGAGTTTGGGATATCCATGGCAACCATTGGAAGCATGGGGAACTCTTGTAGGTGTTCTGTGTTTTCTGCTGCCATGTTGATCAGTTTGGAAAATAATGACAGGAACAATTGTGTGTCATTGTCACCTTCTCTTCATACTTGTGCTTTCCTGTATCCATACAATGGAAATCACATCAACAAAAGTATAACTCTGTGATGACATGGAAATTATAGCCTAAATACCTGAATATATGATCTGGAACATTACCCTGTCTGAAATATATTTAAAATATCAAGATCTAACATTCTTGATTCAGAACTGTGTTGTCCCTCTGTGGACCCTTCTGGTACTAAATCTATGATGTGATGGATCTGGCAAGGACTTGGGATACAGGAAATGTTTAATAGAGTTAAAAAGTTAAAAGTTCAGGGTGACACAGAATAGGAAGTCTGGTTAAGGAGAAGGTAATTCTACATGAACTAACTAAACCAGAAGGGGAGAGAATACTATAAAGAAGACAACAAAACTTAAATTTACATTTCTGGAGTCCTTTGAGGAGTTCTATTACTTATGATAAAAGGTAGGTAATTCAAATAAGCTCATCCTGTAAGTGGCAACCTATTTTTCACCAATGCTGGGATCAAGGCCAGAAGGTTTGCAGTTCACATAGGTAATGTGTGGCAGTCAGGGTTGGAACTCAGATCTCCTCCCCAAGCTCATACTGATAGTAATTTTCAGAATCAGGATTATTTTTCCCTTTAAATCTGATGGTCTTTATACTGTAATTTGCCTCTCTGGCAAACAAAGCAATATATATAAAGAATTGTATACACTTATATTTCCATGCTTTTAGAGATTATGGGGCATTGAAAGAGGAAAAATAACCTGCCCCCTCACAATCTTAGTCTTATTACACCTTATTCTCCCTCCTCCCCCATGATTTATTTTGATCATGGTTTTGCAACTAGACTTTGATGACTCTGGAGGATAGATTTAGGCTGAGGACTTTGCATAGCTCTGCCCCATTCATGCTCAATTCAAATACAAACCAAGACATCACCCTTGTAATATCATTGATCCTCTTCTAGAATGAAGGACAAATATCAGCAAGTATTCTGCATGAAATTGATACAAAGAGAGAAATACAGAACAGGTATTGTGAGTTAAAACTTGTCACACATTTCTTAAATGTGTACTTCATTACAATTATAAGTTTACATATGCAATTATAAGTTTAAGTTTACCCCTTCCTTGGAGTTCTATTTGTGGGGAGTGAAGCAAGTTCTCAGGAGAAGTTAGTTAATGTGGCTATCTTCTTCCTTCTGCTTCCTTCTCCCCTTCTACACCTCCTCTTCTTCCTCTTCCTTTTCTTCTTCTTTTCTTCTACTTCTGTTTAACTTCTATTCTTCCTTCTTTCAAGAAGTTGGAACAATTTATTTTTTATAATGGTTTTCATTTTTGATTTTTTGAAATGTAGCTCTGGAAAGACAGACTTTAAAAAAAGTTTTTTTAAAAAATGCAGCTGGGGGTAGCTATGTGGTGCAGTGGATAGAATACTGACCCTAAAGTCAGGAGGACTTGAGTTCAAATGTGGTCTCAGACAATAATTACATAGCTGTGTGACCTTGGGCAAGTCACATAACTCTATTGCTATAAATAAATAAAAAACACAAAAACAATCAAAAAAATAAAGCTACTTGACTCCACCTTAAAATGTGTTCATATTCAGATGACTCTGACTTTCAATGAACAATCAATAATAGCCCTAATTCAAAATGACTCTAGAGGAGGAGAGAGTGAGGTTCTATGTAATTCTGCCATTCTCATGTCCAATTCACATTCAAGACATCACCCTCATGATGTCATTTGATACTCTTTGAGAACAGGGACCACCACCACAAACCATCTTCTCAACTATCTCCCCTCCACCCCACCCCCCCAATCCAAAATATCTACTCTTCAATGGCTATATTGTCTCCTTACTGTTTCTCAAAAAAAAAAAAACCCAAAACCCTTCATCTAACTTTGGGCATTTTCACTGGCTGCTTCCCATTCATGGAATATTCTCTCACTTCATCTCTGCTTTTTGCCTTTCCAGCTTCTTTGAAGACTCAGATAAATCCCACCTTCCACAGGGAGCTTTTGCCATCCTTTGTGATACATTGCCACATTAAAAAGTACTTAATAAATGATCACTGAATGGATTTCACAACAAATAGCATCCATCTATCTCTGAAAGTTTTCTTTCTCTCTCCTCTTCTTGGCCTAATGAATTGCTATTCATGTTTTTAAGCTTAACTCAATGGCCTCCTTCTGCATGAAATCATGCCTAAATAGCCCAGGTTAGTATTATACTTTTCTACTACTGTATTTTGTCACCTCCATAATTATGTAACTAATTGTTTATGCTATTGTTATCCTTGGAGATATGTAATTCTGCATATCTATTATTCTATGAGGACAACAAATATGCCTTATCTAAAGTTTGTCCCCCAAGAGAGGTGGTCAAGGTGAATTGAATTAAATTATCTAAAACTCAAGATAGCTGACAGGCTAGTAGGAGGACTGAAATTTGCCCAGAGCTTCTGGTTTAAGTGGATTCAATATTTTACTAGATGGCTTATAAAATGATGCTCTTCTAGCAATATTTTGTGACTGCAAATTATGGAACATCACAATCTTCCAAGAATCAAAATTACAGGTGATTCAAATGGTAACATGATGACCATAAGTAGACTGTTGCATATTGTCAAAGATTATTTTTACCCAAGGAATAGCCTAAGGAAATGTTTGATCTGTCAAGGAAGTAAACCAGTGATGTAGTAGGAGGGAGGGAAAATAGATGGGCAGCCTTAGTGATGTATCATTATCTAGTGAGTACTAAAAAGTAGTGTAAGTCTTTGAATACATTAAGCAGACCCTCAGTAGTATATTTATGGTTTAACAGGGGCAAGAAGTGAGAAAGTATGGTTAGATTGTGATATGTACCAATAGAGATGACATCCTGATTGATGAGATCATTGATCTATTCTAGCAGGCAACAAGTCAAAGGGAAAGTGATTCACAAGTTAAAAATGAGTCAGAGTTGCTCACTCTGTTTGGAAGGGAGGGGGTAATATTGTTTTTGTCCTTTCTTTTCTTTTTTTTCTTTTTTCTTTTTTTTTAAGGTTTTTGCAAGGCAAATGGGGTTAAATGGCTTGCCCAAGGCCACACAGCTTGGTAATTATTAAGTGTCTGAGGCTGGATTTGAACCCAGGTACTGGTGACTCCAAGGCCGGTGCTTTATCCACTACACCACCTAGCAGCCCATTGTCCTTAATTTTCAAAGAAGACCATGACATCAGGGAGGTGATACCTTGACAAGCTGTGCTAATTTACCAGCCTCACTTTCTCCTCCAGAGCCATCTGGGTCCAGTGGCCAGATGTAGATCAGGATGACTGTAGATGGTTCCCAATGTGAGGCAATCAGGGTTAAGTGACTTGCTCAAGGTCTCACACAGCTACCAAGAGTCAAGTGTGTGGCAGGTTGGAATGAAGATTCCAAAATTAGAACAGTTTGGTCAAGGTCAAGTTATTTTTGTGTTTGTGAGTATATGTTTACACATATATTATGTGTACATACATATACAATGTAAATACAGGCATGCAATATATATACATTATTATATGTACATATAATATACATATATGCATGGGGTATCCAAAATAGCTTAGTTCAGTTTGTTTTACTAGGTTAAAGATATTAATTTAATCACATATTATAAATATATAAACTTTTAAATATGTATATATGTGTTTTTATACTTTTTTAAGACTCTTAAAATACCATGCTCTCCTTAGTCATGAGCATTAGCAGTCTTTCTAAAATGGCATTTAAGTTTCTAGATGCCCACAAATTCCTCATTGAATGACAGTTATTGTATATTTTGGTCATTCATTTTTTTGGATTCCAAAGACTAAAAGACTGATAATCATTTGCTAGTCTCTGCAAGGCAGGGTTTTGAAATTATATGTTGTTTCCCTTAGGCAGATTATAAATCCTGGGAGGATAGGGACTGTTTTACCTTTTTTCTTTGAATCCCCAACTATTAGCATGAACTTCTACTCCCATTAAGTGCTTAATAAAAGCTTGTTCATTGATTGAACAATTTTTTATGTATTAATATGCTGGAATATAATTGAAATGTAAGCAACATTGAGCATGAATTCAGAGAAATATGGAAATATTTGCTTGAATTGATACAGAGAAGAACAGTAAATAAAATAATTACAATGATATAAATGAAAACAATATTAAAAAGCAATCAACCTCTCACTTTAATGACCATTGTTAATTCTGGTTAAAACATAATGAAGCATATTTCCTGTCTCCATGGAGCGGCAGGAGACTATATACATATGGAGCACTACAGATGTTATCAGATATTATTGCTTTGTCACTTGGTTTTGTTTGATTGTTTTTCTTTGTGATAAGGGATGATTTAATTGGAAGAGTGTTGGAAAATGCCCAAGGTTTAAAATAGAAGTCATGAATAAAACTTTTAGAAAAATCAGAATACATATTATAGGGCAAAAATTATTAACATAAAACATATACAAAGAGCCAAAGCTGTCAGTATGGAAAGTGATTGAGTGATTTTGCCCTACAAAATATCACTTTGTGATCAACAGCAAATCATTTAACTATTTTTGGGGCTTCAGTTTCTAAAGTTATAATATGAAGCTACAAATCCTTATCCTACTCTTTAATCCTCAAGGGAGTTGTTTGAGCATCAAATCAAATGTTAGACATGAAAATATTTAGGGAACCACAAAATATTATATCCATATAAAGGATAACCAGTATTAAACTGTTGACTTGTGTTAGACTCTGCAGTATCATCACTTGTGCTTTCTCTTTGGCTGAAATGATTTGGAGAACTTAACATTTTCACTGTTGTCTTTTTCTTGTTGTTCAGGTGATGACCCGAAAAGATCATGTCTGAAGTACAGGGAACGGTTGAGTTTTCTGTAGAGCTACATAAATTCCACAATGTGGATCTCTTCCAGAGAGGGTGAGTGTGGACATTTTGTGTTTTGTGAGATGTATAAGCATATGTCTTCATATGTGCAAAAAGAAGAATGAATATTCATGGATATCTATGCTTGTCTTTGTATCTGGAGGGGATAAGGGAGGAGGAGTGGAAGAAAAAGGAAGTAGAAAAGGAGCTCAGGGGGATTATGGTAAATTTGAGTACAAGAGGGAAAAAAACTATGGAACATCGTGTCTTTTATGTTAGCTAGTTCATATTATAGAAAAGAATATTAATATGTATTTTAGTTTTCTGTTAAGATACCTACTCATGACCTAGAAATGAGAGTTCTATCCATAGTCATAGTTATAAAGCTGTTCACCTGGTTTACCCTTCATTATTTTAAAGATGAGAGAATTGAGATCCAAGGAGGATAGATGATTTGTTCAGTTTAATAAATTGTTAGAGGCATGATTTGGAACTTAAATTTTCTGACTTCAGAACAATTGAAATACTATTTCTCAAAGTCTTCTGATATCACCCTAACTTAATGGATATAGCACTGGACATGGAGTGAGGAGACAGGTTCAAATTCCACTTCAGAGACCTTCTAACCATATGATCCTTGATAAATCACTTAATCATCTCTCAGGATCTCTAGTTTTCTCAGACTATAAAATGAGCATGATAATACATGGACTAATTATCGAGTAGTGTAATTGTGTGGCAAGTACCATGGAAACTTTAAAGTTACTCTGAAAATGTGAATTGTTGAGTCTCAGAAAACTGAAGATAAAATATTATCCACTTCTTGCCATGAGCAGCTTAAAATACAGACATTATTTTGGCAACTGCATTACAACTAGCCTCAATCCTTAGCTTCCTGTATTGTGATATGTATTATGACTCCTGCTAATGAAAGGTTCACTGTGGCAAGCAAACATTAACCAACAGTAAAGCTGTCCACAACCTTCCTCAGGGAAAAGTTTTTTATAACTCAAAGAACAAAATGATAGAAAAATCCTGGCATTGCCCTTGTGATATGTCTCCTGGAAAAGTCTTATGCAAAGAAGTCTTATGAGGAAGAAAAGATGACATAAAATGAAGATATGAAGGTCTGACATCTTTATTCAGAGTTGGGGTTATTAAAGTAGAGAGAGAATCAAATTCCCAGGAATCAGAAAATTTAAATAAGCAAAATTTTAAGCATTAATATGTGACTGTCAAAATCATTCTTTTCTATGAATTTTCAGTCCTCTTTTTCTACATTCCTGTAGACTAACATATAGCTATAAGAATGGAAGAAGTATTCCTTTTGGAGGTCTGCCCAGGCAAATGTGTGTGGGGTATGGGAAAGTAAAATAGGTGGGAGGGCTGGGGCTGTCTTTTTACTTAGATCTTAATAAAATCTTACATTAACTTAGTATTTTACAATTAAAAATGTTTCCTTATAACAACTCTCTTATATAACTAGCATATTATTATCACTACTCAAAACTATTGTCTCAGAAAATTTAAATGACTTTCCTATGGGTCACCAAACTAGTAAGGATAATTTATGATTAGAATTCACATCTTTCCACTCTAAGTCCAATGTTCTTTCCACTTCCCTTAGCCTAAATGAGTCCGAAGTCACCTTTTTGAACGCTGTAGTGCTCTGTATATTATGAGCAAAGTTCTCAAATAATTTTTAAGAAATTACTTAAAGAAAATTTTAAGAAATAAGTTACAATTTGAAGCTGGGGAATGTCTTTTTTAATTCCCATGTCATCAAGAGGTTCAGTTATCAACCATTGTCTGAATGACTTTGACCATATGCCTATAATCATGCCACATAAAGTGAGAGAGGGAGGGAGAGAAAGGGGGGTAGTTTGAGGAGAGGAATTCAGAAATAGTTAAAGGCATTGTCAGCACTCAGGAATTTTACAATGGAGTTAGAAACTTAAGACCAATCATTCAATTCATAAGCAATCATTTATTGCTAGGGACCTGGAAGATAAATATAAATAAACTATTAGAGAATCATTCAAATAGTGTGAGTGACTTTGACAAATCGAGAAGTAGATAGTTAAGATGGTCAGATCTCAAAAACCATGACATTTATATATAATTTTAAGGAATTGGTAATATTTATCCTAGAGAGCTGAGAGAGGGCATTATTGCTGTCTTGAAGTAACTGAAAGATTGTCCTGGAAAAGGACAACTGTTTGACTTTAGAAAGTGGAACTAAAAGAAACAAGAGTAAGTCCACAATCTGACATTTAAATCCCTTCAACAGATCAGCTGCAGCCTAACTTTCCAGGCTTGTTGCACATTGATCCCCTTCACAAACACTGTGTTCTGATTAGTCTTGCTGGTCAAATTCAACACTACATCTACTTTTCAAGTGATTCTCATGATTAGGATACTTTCCTTTTTTTATCTCTGCCTAGCTCCCTTCAAGATTTAGATGATGAACCATCCCTTATGGGATGCCTTTATTGACCTTCTTGTTAGTTGTTCCTTTCCTTCAAAGAGGGATCTATTACTCATTGTATTCCCTAGAACAGAGGCTCCTTAAGGGCAAGGATTTTTTTTTTAGTTTTTGGAAAATGACTGATTAAATTGGCAAATTATTTTTGAACAATTACAAGACTGTTCTGACTGAATATACATGAATATTTTTGACAATTAAACTGACCTGAAAATCGAATGAGCTCTACCCTATGAATTAATAAATATTTTTTGGCATTGTTGGTTTTCAAGGGGAGTTTGACTGATACTAAATCATGGATACTATTGGTAATACTTCATCTAGTCAGTTCCTTTGTGCATTCTAACCCTAGTATTCTCTGATCTTATGAGTGGTGAAACATTTTATAATCAGTTATTTCTATTATTGTTTGAGATAATTCCTCAAAATCTCAAATAGCTACCACCTGAGAAAAATGAATTCAGGGAACACTACATGAAGTGAGAGAGATAATTTCACCACAAATCAAGACACTGGGGACTAGCATATATAAAAGTGAGTAAGACTCTTACCTTATGTAGTATTTGTTTTGTACCATGTTCACAGATAAGTAAGTAAATACTGTGCAGGAAAAAATAAAAGTAATTTTGTAGGTATATTGATGATTGCAAAAATTAAAAAAAGTCATCTTGAATAAGATAGTACTTGAGTTTAATTCTGAAGTCAGGCAGGAGACAGAGTTGAGGAAGAGAGTATTTCAGGAATGGGAAAATAGTTTATTCAAAGGCATAGAGATGATGTAAGGGTGTGTTGATAAATGTTTAATAACCTCTTGTTGGAAGGATAAGATGAGAAAAGAGGACTCAAGGTACTTTTAAGGTTTATTTGCATTATTAACGTTTTCTCCATCACTTTCTTAAGTCTAGAAAAGCAAGAGAACAAGGAACTTGTGGTATTTAATTGCACTAGTTAAGCTTATATTGAAAATTTCACAATTTATTCCTCAGGTTCAAGATGATTATAACACATCTTTGCAACAAGGATACCCTATTGCCAAAGACCAGGCAGTTAAGCTTGAGGAGACCATAGATTGCAAGTGGGGTAATATTTGAATTTATCCTGCAAAGATTTTACCTTGCATCCCTTCTTTATAGTCTAGGCAAACTGACCTGTCTGTTCCATAAAATTAGCCCATTTAAAGTGATTTATAGTAGCTTGGTGTATTTTGTTACCAAAAGAAACCACTAATCGTCGATTTAATATTAGCTCATCTAATTAATAAATTGATTATTAATTACTTAGAAACTCTGTCTCTCAGGGCTTTTATATATCACAGAAACCAATGACTGTATTAGAGCACATGTAGGAGAGTAAGATATAAGAAGACTAGAGGAAGAGGCTAGATTATAGAAAGCATTAAAATCCAATTAGATGAAATTGTAGAAAGAAGGGAGGAAAGCTTAGGATAGATCTTTGAGGAATGTTCATATTTAGTGGGTGGGCAGAGAAAAATAAATTCAAAAGAAATATTAAGATGGGTGAGAGGATAAGCAAAAAAAATGGTATTAAAACTGTTCATAGAGTAAGTGGTTGGAGATTAATAAAAATCTTTTCTCCAAATTTTCTACCACTATAAAGTTTCTATAGTTAACAATATCATCAACAATATCATATCCTTCATTAACAATATCATATCCTCTTTTTCATGTTTTGGGCTACAGGGAGGAGGAAAGCGAGGTTTCTTTTTCTTCTTCTTCTTCTTCTTCTTCTTCTTCTTCTTCTTCTTCTTCTTCTTCTTTTGCAAGGCAATGGGGTTAAGTGAATTGCCCAAGATCACATAGCTAGGTAATTATTAAGTACTTGAGGCTAGACTTGAATTCAGGTACTCCTGAATCCAGGGCAGTGCTCTCCACCTAGCTGCCCCAAAAGAGAAGTTTCTTTACAGAAGTGAGAAAAAAGAAAGATTAATCATAGGATTAGGTCTTTGGAAGACACAAAGTAGTCTCTGGCCAGGGAGAGAGGTCAATAAGGTCAGAACAAATATATTAAGGACCATTGTGTTTGGGAGCACTGCAAATTATCTTCACCTTGTGTCCTTGAGCACCAATCTTGTTTTACTAAGTGCCATGAGAGTGGAAATGGATTAGAGAGTGGGAAGGGTATTTAAGCACTGGTATTTGGTTCAGTAACTGGAACACTTGGAGATCTTGATGGAGTAATTGTCTCCCTTGTCATCCTTGCCCCCACCCCTCCAGTGTTCAGAACTGGGCCTCCACACAAATGTAACTGGATGGATATCACCTAATTTGATTAAGAAAGATTTATACTAAAGAGGGAGGGTGAGGGGGAAAATCTCTAGATAGGGTGGTTATACCAGAAACTGCAGAGGAAAAGATGCATGACTTGGAAAGAGAAACAATAGTAGAGGTGTTTAGTAATTTATGGGAACATTTAACTGGTAAAAGAAATTAAAGGAATTACTCATGGGCTCAAGTGTCTGTACATTTATGCACATGGAATAAAGTAATATGCAAAATGAACAAGAAATTACAATTCAGGGGTCACATTCATCACAATTATTACTGAAACTTGGCAGAAAGGAACCTATGACTCAAGTACAAGTACATACTTTATTCAAAAGAAATAAATTAAATAGAAAGGGAAGTAGAGTAGCCTTTTACTCAAGATAATTATCTATGTTGAAATCCATTAAATGAAGGTAAAGTTATGATGGAGAGAACTTTTAAATTTAAAAAAATAGTTGATAAATAGAAGTGGTATAGTAATGGAGTATACTATGGGCCACCAGACCAGCTGTAGGAACTGAAGGATGATTTTAAAAAAAATTGAGCTCCCACTCCCCATAGGCTATAGTTGTCTCGGGACACCTCAGTCACCTGGATATTTTCCACTGCCTTAGACTATTTCTGCCTCTAGCAGAGCAGCTTAAGGATTCTTATTTGCTTTGACTTTACTTTTATTCTTTATAGAATTTAGGAAACTGTTGCCTGGACTTGATTCTCTCCAATAGGGGTAGAAAGGTTGCCTAAGTAGAAATGATTCCTTGAACAGATTTGATACTATATTTTATTATATATTGTTGAGTTGAATATAAAGAAAACTTGTTTAAATGACTGTTAAATAGATTTTATATTTCTGACTTAGTATAATAATTATAGTCTATATTAATGTTAAATTCTTGATAAACATTATTACAAAGAAAAGTGGTAATTACTATGATCCAGGAATAGTAGAGCAAATTCCTTAGAGGTTAAGAGAGAAGCTTTCAGATAATTCAGAGTAAGGATAGATTGTGATATGTGATTCTAATAGGAAATTAAATTCAAAAAAGGAGGGAGATTTCTAAAGATGAAATTCATCTGATTCAGTGCAAATTGGTTCTGATTCAAGTAGAAAAGGGAAAGTTTTATATCAAAAGTCAAGAGCAAATGTGGTTGCACAAGGAACTCAGTCCCCTCAGAATTTATAAGCACTGGTATGAAATTTTGAAGTAAAAGGTTAAGATGATTTTTTAATAGAAAAGCTTTATGAAGCTTAATATTTTTGCTATTAACTATGACTCATTGTTCTTGTTTTGTTCCAATCCTGAGGATAATAGCAACAGCAACAGCAATAATAATTTTTATCCTTCATTTTCGAAGGAGACCATGACATCAGGGAGATGATGCCCTGACAAGCACATGAATTGAATCTGAGTGAGGGGTCTGTGCTAATTCACCAGTCTCACTTTCTCCTCTGGAGTCATCTGAGTCCAATTGCCACATATGAATCAGGATAATTGGAGATTGTCTTGGATGGGAGGTAACTAGGGTTAAGTGACTTGTCCAAGTTTATACAACTAGTATGATACAAGTATCTGAGGCCAGATTTGAACACCTGTCCTGATTCCAAGGCCAGTGCTCTATCCAGTGTGCCACCTAGCTGCCCTAATTGAGAAGATAATCGCTTATTCAATAACTGTCTCTTATCCCCATCAAAACTTTCTTCTAGAAAATCTTAATGATAATTTAAAAATAGTTTGTCACTGTCTTCACAGGTGTTTAAATGGTTTCCCAAGTCCCACCAAAAGTCTTAAGAACAAGAAATGTATATAAAATATTCAGGGAAGACTTTATTCTTGCATACAGAACATTCAAATAATATAAAAATGACTCCTAATAATCTATAAAAATAATGTCATCTCTCTTTTTGTTAAGTACTATTTCCCCCTTCCCCCCTACACCACAGTTCTCAAGATTCCTAGCACCACCCCATGATTTGGAATTCCTTCAGAAAGGAAATGAATTTAGGGAAGCTAGTGGGGCATTCTAATTTATTTTTCCTTTCCTCTAAGGGTTCAAATAGGTGTCTAGCTTGAGATAAAGAGTAAATGATTATTAAAATTTCCATTTTATAACTGAAGAAACTATGCCTCAGCAAGGTTAAATAAGGATATGGAGTCTCCTCAAGAAGAAGGACTTAATACTAACAACTTACATTTATATAGAATTCTTAAAATTTTCAAATATGTTTTTATACATTATCTCACTTTAGACTATTGGAGCAGCAACTTCCTTTCCAAAAGATTTGCTTTGGACAAATCATTGAACCATATGTATTGTTTCCTGCAAAAATGACTTAGGGTCTGGGTCAAACCCTGACTTCTCCCTCCTCCCTTCCCAAACTAAGCAAAACTAAAAATTTCCAAGCTTTTATTTCTTAGGAGACTTTGGAACTTAGGAAGTACTTAGTGACTCTTTAATGACTGATATAACATGTATTTTTTTTTAAATTAATAATCACTAGACTCCTGTGGGGTTGCAAGAACCAAGCCTGTAATCCTGTTTTTCTTGTTTTACAGAAGAGGGGAGTGAAATCATGGGAAATGGAATGCTATTATAGAAAGAATGCTAACTTTGGCATTTGAGTCCAGCTTTGTTTTTAGTTATATCATCTGAAAAATCAGATTCTATTTTATATCATGATTATTTATGCAAATATTTTATCACCCAACCCATATGCACTTGAGTAAGTGACTTAAGGGATGCTAAGATCTTGCTACTACTAGACTGTATTCTCTTTTCTAGTATCTTATGTACTAAAATGAAAGCTCTCCAAGGGTAAGGTCCATCTTATTCATTATTGTATTCCCATAGCATTTAGCACACACACACACATACATAGACATAATGAGAACCTCATGTGTATATGTGTATATATATATATATATTTCTATGTACATATGTATACAGATTATATAAATATAACTTTATAAGTGTACTTCCATATATGCATGCATATGTATGTATGCATGAATACCTAAATCTATATATATTTATAGAGATATCTACATTGATATATATAGATATAGATAGATAGATATTCTCCTGAATAGGACTAACTTTGGAAAAGCATTTCAAGTTCCACATTTTTTTTTCCAACCAGGTATATTTTGTCAAAGGCAGGGAAGGAGTTTGCATTGTGGATAAAGCTGATATGATGGAATCAAAGAATGTCAGTACTTAAATTCTCATTCTCTCTCTCTCTCCATGGATACATATGTGTATGTTATCTATGTATACACACACATACACATATATATAAAAACATATGTATGTGTACATGTGTACATGTGTATATGTATATACCTGAAGGGACAGGTGGATTCATAAATATGTGTATACCATTATATGATCAATGCCTCCCTTCTTTACAGAAACAGGGACTATCAATGTGAGATTCTGCATATAATGCTGGATTTTTTGGTTTTGTTTTGTTTTTTTAGTTTTTTGTGAGACAAGTGGGGTTAAGTGGCTTGCCCCAGGCCACACAGCTAGATAATTATTAAGTGTCTGAGGCCAGATTTGAACTCAGGTACTCCTGACTTCAGGGCTGGTGCTCTACTGTACCACCAAGTTGCCCATGTGCTGGTGATTTTTAAAATTTTTTATACCCCCCCTTTTTTCTTTATTATGTAGAATGGCTCTTGGGTTATATTTGGGAAGTGCATACATTCATACTTGTGTGCCTATATAGACATTCAGACACATGTGCATTTATACATATATGCATATGCAACACATATGTGCTGTGTATCTATTGTACAATGTACTACTATATAGTGATTAAATTACTGGGGAGATGTGTCATTAGTATGTTTTAAAAATATTATTGAGAGGTTTAGAGGGAGCCCTTAGCAGAGCTAGATTCAGAATTAGAGCATCAAAGCCTTACTCAGGGTCTTTTATGCCAATTTCTCACTGTCAGGGGTCTCTAGTGGTCCTGGCAAGGAGCTCTGATTATGTGGGAGGCAACAAGGAAGGACAATTCTTTCTATGCCTTTCATCCTTCTTAACAGCTAGAGAGCTGCCATCTGGCATTTGATTCTGAAAAGAGTGCCCCTTGTACCTCTAAACAGATGGCCTATCACATTTTTACCAGCTTTATCCAAAATGCAAACACCTTCCCTGCCTTTGACAAGATATGTTGTGTTGGAAACAAAATGGTGTGGAACTTGAAATGCTGTCCCAGAGTTAACCCTATTCAATATTCATGTCACTTGGCATTGATATCTTTTTTTTTTAAGTCATAAGTCATTTCAACTGAGTTCAAGAAACCTTTACTAAGTGCCTTATCATAGATTTATTATTAAGAGGCTTGGGTTTGAAACTTGATTTCAACAATTAACTATTTGATACTAAGTTGGTTCTGATTTAGTTTCCTCAACTGCAATATATGGAAGAGGATTTTGGCCCTCACTATATCTAAAAATATACTCTGACAGAATATAAGCTTTTTGAAGGAAGGGACTTTTCTTTTTATCTCTGTACTTATAGTAACTAGCATGAAGTGAGAGTTTAATAAAAATTTAAATTATCATGTGATATCATAGTGTTTATTTAGTTAAAAATATAATATGCTAATGTCACAATGTCCAGAAATACATGGATTTGGAAGTTTGGTTTGGAGTCAGGAAAACATAACCCTTATGTACCTCAGGAAACTCCCTACAATGTATCTATCCTAATGAACAGACATCCTTGATACTAAGATAGTGTTTTTTGAAAAATTTATTCTTTTATTTATTGTCATACATATGCACATGTTACAAAATTTCCTTACACCCTCCCTTCCCACCCCCCCTCCCCTCAGTGGTGAATATTCAGGTTAGCATTGTACACACATATTTTGCATAAATATATTTACATATTAGCAATTTTTGGTATGAGGAATTAGGATTAAGGGAAAGAAATACATAAGAGATCATTTTTATAAAGTGTTCATTAGATTCTGAAGGGTTGGTTTTTCTTTTTGTTTTGTTTTGTTTTTCCTCCTCTGGATGGGGATAACATTGTCCATAGCCAGTCTAATACGGTTGTCCTAGCTTGCTGAATTGCTGAGAGGAGCTGCTTCCATCAAGGCTAATCATCTCCATCTCACAATATTGTTAATGTGTACATTGTTCTCTTGGTTCTGCTCCCTTCACTCAGTATAATATCCTGTAAATCATTCCATGTATCTCTAAAATTCCTCCATTTATGGTTTCTTATAGAACAGTAATAGTCTATAGTATTCATGTACCATACCTTGTTTATCCATTCCCCAATTGATGACCATTCTCTCAATTTCCAATTCTTTGCCACTACAAAAAGAGCTACTACAAACATTTTGGAACATGTGGCCTTTTCCCATGTTTTGTAATTTTTTCTGGCTTATGAACCCTGCTACCAATATATACTCTCACTTTGGATCTTCCCATAGATCCAGTGAGACAGACAGAGCAACATTTTCTTGTCAAACTGTCAGATACTAGGAATTTCATGGGAAAGGGTACAACACTTTTGAACATTTTTGAACAGGGACAGGGTGAAAGAAGAGAGAGAGAATAGAATAAATGAGAGTGGGGAGTAATAGAGTGGAGGGAAATACAGCTAGTAATAGCAACTGTAGGAAAAATAATGAAGCAACTTCTTTGGTGGACTTATGATAAAGATGGCAACTCATCCCAGAGAAAGAGCAATTGGATTCCAAACACAGACTGAAGTACATTTTTTTTTCTCTTGAGGTTTCTCATCTTCTTGGATGAGAAAGTGACGTTTCATGTATGAACCTTAAAGTAATTTGATGAAGAGCATAGAGATACTAATTGGGGCAGCCCAGTCTCAAATCCAAGCCTCTTGACTCTTAATCCACTCTTTAACTCTTTACATAGATATTTCCCCAGGATTTGTTTATCCCAAAGCTCTCCCTTCTTCAAAGACAGCCCACATTTTAGAATCAACTGTGACCAGATTCTAAAATCAAAGGTTATTCCTACTTAACACCTCTCTAAGTTTGATAGTCTGCCATTGCTTAAACCCTTGCAGGTTTGTGTGGCTGTCTTGTAAGGCTGTTGACACAAAACATTGCTCTCTCAGCAGAGGGACATTTCTTTAGGTGTTTTCCTGAATTGTGAGCTTACCTTAACTATTTCATAGAAAATACAGAGAATGCTAGATGATTCAGTAATAGGCAGTATAAAATGACTTTAAAGATCGGATAAGTGGCCACATGAAAGGGACTTTTCTCCTTAGACCCAGTAAGAACAACGGGCTGAAACCCAAGAGTTCAATAGAATGACCAGCTTGCTAACCAGGACATGAACTCAAATCTCTCTTAATATATTAAGGTAATAATTAATTTTTTATAGTACTCTATAGTTTAAAAAAAGATTTCCTTCTAGTAGACTCAGAAATATAGGTGATTATAGTACATTTCATCATAGTATGCATTCACATTTTTTCTTAGGTGAACATTTATTTGCTCAAACATAAATGTCATTTTTATTCATCAGAATAAATTAAAACTGAACTAAATTTTACAAAAGATTACCAACTTAGTTTCCCTTGAAAATAAGACTAAAATGCTTTTCATTGTTTTTGAGACATGTGTTTCTGTTTTTAAGATATGTAAGACAAGTATTATCATCTTAATTGAACAAATAAGGAAATAGGAAATAGATTGGGAAGTTACCTATTCAATCAAACAACTAGTGATCCTCTGAGGTTTGATTTGAACCAAGGTATCCTATATTCCGTTAAGACTCAGCTGACATCCTGCCTTCTTCTGGAAATGACCTTTCAGGTTCCCTCCCAACTTCATGCCCCATAGAGCTTTGCCTCTGAAGTTAATATGTATATATATATATATATATATATATATATATATATATATACATATATATATATATATATGTATATGTATATGTATATGTATATATACATATATATAATTTAAAATATACATTATAAAATTCATATTAGATATGATATAATACCTACTCATTTGCAAATATGCATGTATATGTATACATACAATGTATAATGTATTGTGCAATATGCACATTTGCATATAAATGATATTTGTCTTCTACATATGGACATGTAAAGATTTTTCTTGTTGCTGTTGCGTTGTTTCAGTCCTGTAAGATTCTTCATGGTCCCATTTGGGATTTTCCTGGGAAAGATACTTGCCATTTCATTCTCCAGTTTATTTTACAGATGACAACCAAAAGGTTCAAATGTTCCTGAAGCCAGTGCTTAGAGAGAGCTTGAATTGGACTATTATTTTTTTATTTTCTTCATACTTCAGACTCTACTGGAACTTTGGATGAGGAAATTCTTCTCTCTTTAGAGATGCAATTACTCTGATTTGTAGTCCTAGAGCTGTCTGAGGGTATTGTAAGGTTAACAGTTTCTCCCAGAGTTTCATTATATGTCAGAGGCTGGATTTGAAATCAGATTTTCTGTATATTAGAAAGGGTTCTCTAGTCACTCTGCTAACTACCAGAATTGTTGGGGGAATCATGTTTTACACTACTTCTTAGGGCCAGAACCATATTAAAAAAATAATTGTAAAATAGTTAATAAAATAAATAAACATACAATGGAACATAAGTAATATTAATATGTAGTTTTCTCTATGTATAATTTAGCAGTTTCAAGTTTGACAACACTGAATTTTAGACCTTTTGATCAAGAAAAGTAAAAGATTTAAAGGGACAGTTGATTCATACACTTAAATTTTTTAACTAAGAAACATTAATTGTCTATTTTGTGAAAAGCACTGGCATAGATTTTGGGACAGTTAGTCAGCTAAACATTGAATGCTGTGTGCTATGATGCAAAGAAAGGCAAAAGACAATCCTTGGTTTTAAGGAGGTCATCCCAAATGTCAGTAACATAACATTCCATTCTTCCCTATTCATGTACATATGACTATGATTATTTTTAATCTACTATAGATTTCATATATATTTCTAATAAATTTAATCTTTCCACTGTATCCACAGCCTACCACCTAATCATGTTCTGTTCTAAAATGTTTTGGAAAAAAAATTAAGCATTTTCCACAAAACGTGAAGTGACTGCCACTTAAAGTATTAAGTGGAATTCTCCAGACAAATGAAATTTACCTGTGGGAATTAATTTTTTAATGTTAACTGAAAAGTGGCATGTCACTAGAGTCACTGAACTTTAGCTATTTGGAATCATTCTTGTGGTAGAGTTGAGGAGCAAATAACTTTTACTCAAAAGAACTCTATTTTTAACTTTTTTTTGTTTGTTTAACTTATATGATTACAATAATCTTATTATGAGAATAAACATAACCCCCCCCCCAAGAAAATGAGAAACCTCAAGAATAGTGAGAGAGAAAAAAAATATATTTCAGTTTGTGTTCAGATTCCACTGACACTGTCTCTGGGATGAGTTGCCTTCTTTATCATAAGTTCACCAAAGAAGTTGCTTCATTATTTTTCCCACAGTTGCTATTACTAGCTGTATTTTCCTTCACTCTTTTCTTCCCCACTCTCATTTATTATATTCTCTCCCTTTCTCCTTTCACCCTGTCCCTGTTCAAAAGTGTTCGTGTTGTACCTTCTCCAAAGATCTTCCCTCTCTTTTATCACCTATCCCCCCCCTTCCTTCTCCCTATTCCCCCTTATCCCATCCTTCCTTTTCAATTTTCTCTAGGGTAAGATAGATTTCTGTACCCTATTTAGTGTGTACGTTATTTCCTCTCTGATCCATTTCTGATGAGAATCAAGACTCACTCATTCCCTCTCACCTTCCCCCCATTCCACTCTATTGAAAAAGCTTTATCTTGACTCTGTGTGAAATATCTTAGCCCCTTCTTCCTCTCCTTCTCTTCCTCCCTGTACTTCCCTTTATTACCCATTGACTCTATCTTTTTACTATATTATACCATTATATTCAGTTCCTTCATATGCCTTTTCTGTATAACTGCTCTTATGAGGAAGTTCATATGAGTAATCAGTATCTTCTTCCCATGCAGGAATACAAACAGTTCAACATCACTAAGTTCCTCATAGTCCGCCCCTCTATGGTTCACCTGAATTCTGTACTTTCTGTTCAACTTTGGTTGTTTCAGTAGGAAAGTTTGAAAGTCCCTTGTTTCATTGAAAGTCCATCTTTTACCCTGAAAGAGGATGTTCAGTTTTGCTGGGTAGTTGAATCTTGGTTGTAAACCTTAGATCATATTCCAAGCCCTATGAGCCCTTAATATAGTCACTGCCAGATCCTCTATAATCCTGACTATAGAGCCATGGTAGTTGAATTGTTTGTTTCTGGTAACTTTTAGTATTTTCTCTTTGACTTGGGTGTTTTGGAATTTGTCTGTAATAGTCCTGGAAGTTTTTATTTTGGGATCTGTTTCAGGAGGTGATCAGTGAATTCCCTGAATTTCTGTTTTACCCTCTGTTTCTAGGATCTCAGGGAAATTTTGCTGTACAAGTTTTTGAAAAATGAAGTCTAGGTTCTTTTCCTGGTCATGACTTACAGGTAGCCTGATAATTTTTAAATGATCTCTTCTATGTCTGTTTTTGAGGTCAGTTGTTTTTCCAATGAGATATTTCACATTTTCTTCTAATATTTTGTGTTTAATAGTTTTATTTCTTCTTGATTTCTTGCAAAGTCATTGACTTCTTATAGTTCCATTCTACATTTGAAGGAGTTATTTTCTTCAGAGAGCTTTCTTATCTCCTTTATGGCTGGCCAGTACTGCTTTTGGGGGAGGGGTTGCAAAGCAATGGGGTTAAGTGGCTTGCCCAAGGCCACACAGCTAGGTAATTATTAAGTGTCTGAGGCCATATTTGAACTCAAGTACTCCTGACTCCAGGGCCAGCATTCTATCCATTGTGCCACCTAGCCACACCCAGTTCTACTTTTTAAGTCATTCTTCTCCTCATTTGACTTTTTGAGTTGTTTTTCCATTTGGCCTAAACTGGTTTTAACTTACTATTTTCTTCAGTATTTTTTTTTTGTATTTCTTTCACCAAGCCGCTGATTTGGTTTTCATGATTTATTTGCAGCACTCTCATTTCTCCTTCTAAATTTTTCTCTACCTCCCTTAATTGCTTTTCGAAGTCTGTTTTGAGTTCAAATTTTGAATGAGTCCATTTTCTATTTTTCTTGGAGGTTTTGGATACAGAAGCTTCAATTTTGTCATCTTCTGAATCCTCCATGGGACCAAAGTAATTTTCTATGGTCAGGACTTTAAATCCTCCAAGGTTTTATGAGAGGCTCTGACTGCTTTCTTGTCTGTGCTTTGATATATGAATGACCATAGTCCCTCCCCTCTGCCCTGGAGCTATGAGGATAGTCCCTGATTGGCTACCTTGGTATTGATGCTCAGACTATAACCCGAATCTGAGTGTGGGCAAACAGAAGAGTCCTGCCTCAGGGAGGGCAGAGAGACTTCTGAAGTCTCCCCTGATACCCTTACTTTCTGGGCTGCGCTCTGGAGGTACAGTCTGGCTTCACTGATTCCCAATGCAAGTTCTCACTGCAAGGCTGTTCTCAGACTAGGGCTCTGCTCCACACTCACTCTGCCATGGCAGAGTACTTTCACCACCCATTCAAGCTGTTTTGGGTGATCCCTGGGCCAGGAGGTATGGGAATTGCCCCCTCTGCCATGGACCTAGGTGCCCCCAGGGATCTAGGCACTGGACTGGGCTGCTCTGGGACTGGGGCTTTTTCCAACCCCCAGTTCTGAAACACTTTTCCTGTGGAACTTCTAGGTCTCCTAGGACTGCAAAATTGTATCACTCAGTCTTTCTGTGGGTTCTGCCCCTCTTAATTTTGGCTATAGTCATAATTTGACAATTTTTAGAGTCATTTAAGAACAAAATTCTAGAAAATCCTGTCTTCATGCTGCCATCTTGACTCTGCCCCCAATATTGGGATCTCTTTTTAACATCAAAACTCATCTGAATTCTGCTCATTCGGATAATGTTTTCTACTTTGGGGTCAAGGGCTGCACCTCAACAGGAAAGTTTGAACTGAAGTTAAAGTCATAAGACTTTAAAGTAAAAATTGAAGTCAAAAGACTTTAATTAGCAGCTTATCAGTAAGGAGGCATTAATTACCTCCTTAGCATTCCCATTTCTCAAGAGCAAACTGTTCTCCTTAATGGAGATAAACTTTTGTTTCCTTCACAAAATTGTGATGAATTCTGAATCTCTTAATCATTCCCTAGAGAGAAAATGCAAACTTTCCTATTTGGTACTTAAGACCTTCAGATTCAGTTCTTTTCCATGTTTCCAAGCTCCATAAACTTTTCTCCCCACTGTGTTCCCCAGGTTCCAACTCCTGGCAGGGACATTTCCAATTCCCATTCCATCTTTAGCTTGGCTGTTCCCCATGCTTGGAATGATTTCTCTTCTGACTTTTGACTTTATTCAGGACAGTTCAAATCCCACTTTCTTTGGAGGATATTCTATAGTCAATGTGTCTGACTTTCTTTCTATCTCTTTTTCTCTTTTTCTCTCTCTCTCCCTCCCTCCTCCTCTTCATATTCCATTTCTCCTTCCCTTTTTCCCCTTCCTCCTGGCTACAAATTGTTTCCCCTATTAGAATGTGAACTTCTTTAGGAGGAGGAGCCAAATTTTTGATTATCTTTATTACTGAGGTTTCAGAAATGGAGGATTGATTGTTGGCTGATTTTTCCTAAAAATTTATCTTTTGGCTCTTGTAAAATGGACAGAGAGACAGCTGATATATCAAGAATCTACTCTGACTCCCTATTTTTTTGCTCCTACATACAAGGGGATTATAATTGTGCAAGAAGGTAGAGGAGCAAGGTGGGTCTTTATAAGTAAATAATGGTAAGCACAATTACTTACAGAATAATGGTGTGGGTAGCTAAGGGTTTCAGATGTTCAAGAAAATGTGAAAAAATTCAATTAAAAATTGATTTGGGGGCAGCTAGGTGGTGTAGTGGATAAAGCACTGGCCTCGGGAGTCAGGAGTACATGGGTTCAAATCCAGGCTCAGACACTTAATAATTGCCTAGCTGTGTGGCCTTGGGCAAGCCACTTAACCCCGTTTGCCTTGTAAAAAACCTAAAAAGAAATTGATTTAGAAGAATTGAGGAGATAAAAGTTTATTTAAGAATTACTGTGGGGGTGGCTAGGTGGGGCAATTGATAGAGCACTGGCCCTGGAGTCAGAAGTACCTGAGTTCAGAGCCAGCCTCAGACACACCTAGCTGTGTGGCCTTGGGCAAGCCACTTAACCCTATTTGCCTTGCAAAAACCTTTAAAAAAAAAGAATTACTGTGGTGAACAGAAGCTAAGGGAAAGAAAGACTAGCAGCAGCTGTAGCAACAGTAACATCTAGGTTAACCCCAAGAATTCAAGGATGCCTCCATTGTCCCTCTCTATAAAGAAAATGGAAATTGATCTTCCTGTGAAGATAGGATATTTCTTTTTTAGTCATTGATAGGGATTTTTTTAGTCATTGCTGGAAGATTCTTGCCAGAGTCCTTCTCAATAGGCTCATCCTTCATCTGGAAGTTGGTCACTTCCCTAAAAGCCAGTATGACTTCAGAAAGGGTAGGGGAACAGTCAATATGATGTTTGCTGCCTGTTGACTCCAGGAAAAATGCCAGAAACAGAACAGAGGTCTATAATTAACATTTGTAGATCTGAAAAAGCCTTTAATTCCATCAGTCATAAAGGTTTATGGAAAATCATATCAAACTCTGGATGCCTGGAGAAGTTCATAAGTATTGTATGTCAAAGTATTGTATGTCAGTCTCATGATGGTGTGCTTGCCCGTGTTCTGGATAGTGGACAATGCTCTCAAGATTTTCCAATCACCAACAGGGTAAAACAAGGATATGTCCTTGCTACCATACTTTTTAGAAGGATGTTTTCAGTCATGTTATTAAATGCCTTTAATGAGGTTGAACATGACCTCAACATCAACTACCTCAATGATGGCTAATTCTTCAACTTAAAAAGACTTCAAGTTAAGACTGAAGTGGAGGGGTGGGTATTGGTGCATGATCTTCTATTTGCAGATGATCGTGCCCTCAATGTAGCCTCTGAAGCAGACATGCAACAAAGTATTGATCAATTTTCTGCTGCTTGTGCTCATTTTGATCTAACAACATCAAGAAAACCCAGATGCTCCATCAGATAGCACCATCCATATGTGGAACTATTGATTATAGCAAATGGAGAAGTTATAATTACTGTGGACAAATTCATTTACCTTGGAAGTATCTTTTCCAGTGAGGTGCACATTGACAATGAGGTTGACACATACATTGCCAGAGCTAGCTCAGTATTTGGGAGACTCTGAAAGAAAGTGTGGAGCAGAAGAGGTATTAGATTGACTACCAAGCTGAAAGTCTACAGAGCTGTTGTGCCGACTTCATTGCTATATGCCTGTGAAACCTGGACAATCTCCCAACATCATGTCAGGAAATTTAATCATTTCCATTTAAATTGTCTTAAGAAGAGTCTGAAGATCACCTGGCAGTAGAAGATACCACATACTCAGGTCCTTTCTAATAAAACTGTCTTGCATTCCAACATTACTACAGAGAGTGCAACTATGATGGACTGGACACATTGTTAGAATGCCAGATGTATGCTTGCCAAAAGAACTATTTTATGGAGAACTCATACAAGGTAAGTGCTCACAAGATGGTCAGAAGAAGCAGTACCAAGACACCCTAAAGATCTAATTGCAGGATTTTAGAATTGATTGTACAGCATGGGAGACACTGGAACAAGAACTTCCAACATGACATGCCCTCATCAATGAGGATGCTACATACACTCTATGAAGAAGGCAGGATTGAAGTAGCTCAAAGGAAATATGATATCTGTTAAATTTGGAGTACCCACCTCAGTTTTCACATGGGATATTTGTGCCTGACTTGTGGTCTGATCAGCCACAGTGGGGCACATTGTGATTTGTGTCAAACATAGTGATGTCCTTTGGGTCTTCTTCCATAATGAAAGACAGGAACTAATCAATCAACCACCAACTGCTGCTATCAGGGGATAAGCAGTAAAGAAGGGTATGGGGCATAATCTGGGGTATCACATTCTCCATTAGTGGTCTGGTTTTCCAAAGGAAGATTGGCAGCTCAACTCAGTAAAGTTTTTAAAGGTTGGAAAGATGATGTAATTAGAGATACCTAGATGGGAGAGCAGTAGATCAGAGAGTAGAGATGAGGTAAAGAGAAATGTTTAGATTAGGCCTCTAGCTCAACTGTCAAATTGAGGTTCTTAGAATGTAGATTAGGATTGTAGCTCAAAGACCTAATTCCTTCAGGCTAGGGCAGAGATCCATTGTTTTGTTGATGGAGTTTGTCTTGTTCCTATGCCTGGGAGAGGGATTTACTGAAACCTTGCCTGGGAGGGGCAAGGTACTTTACTAAAAAAGTTTATTGACCTCCCCTTGATAGCTTGCACAATGGGATGAGGGTCAGAGTTAATGTAAAATATACAATCAATGCAGAGGGACAGATTAGCTATAAAATATTTTCTCCAATATTTCCTCTACTACAGCCTTACCTAGTTAAGAGAATAAAGGACATATAAAATTCATAGGATTATGACTCAGGTGCTAAAAGGAACTCTAAAGGCCATCTGTAATTAATCTCTTCATTTTATGGATGTGGAAATTGAGGCCCAGGACATATATATATATATGAATTGGTCAAATTCACACCAATTAAATCAGGTATTAATTGAATCTAGGACTTTTGACTTCAGAAATACATTCTACTTCATGAAGATTATAACTGAAGCAGGGAAAATATTGTACAAAGAAATGTTTTTTGGTTATTAATATGTACATTCTATATTGATCATCCCATCTCTATCCTACAGTCCAAGCCTAGAGAGAGGTCAATGAACTTTTAGGAAAATTCCTGGCAAAAGACAAAGCATCCCTACCTTAGCCTGAAGGGATTAAGTCTTTGAGCTACTTTCCCTCCTTGCACATACCTCATTAAATCACCTGCTTTTTGAGCTACTGCCCCTCATAAATATTATCTCCTCACCATTCTTGTCCTACTTAAAAACTCAATTTATTCCTCAGTTGAGCTGCACCTCTGACTTTGGAGGGTAACTGAGGAAATCCCTGGTCCCTATTACCCTCCTTTATTACTTATAGTAACCCTCCTTCCTTAGCTGGAAACCTGCTTGGAGGAGGTGGGGAGGCTAGTTCCATCCCTTAAACTCTCCTACCTCTTTTTAAAATTTTTTTTTATTTTTTCCATCTACATGTACATGTATATTTTAAAGTTTTTCTTTTTATTTATTTTCATCCATATGTACAAGTATATTTTTTCTTTTTAAAAATTTATTTATTTTCATCATATGCATATGTATATTTTTAAGTTACAAAATTTCATTCCATCTTCCCTTCTCACTCCCCTCCCCTCAGGGGCAGTCAGGTTAGCCTTGTACATACATATTTTGACAAACATATTTACAGATAAGTTATTTTTGGTATGGGGAATTAGGATTAAGGGAAAGAGATACATAAACGATAATTTTCATAAAGTGTTTATTAGATTCTGAAGGACTGGGTTTTTTGTTTTCTTTTGTTTCATTTTGTTTCTTTGGATTGGGATATCATTGTCCATAGTCAGTCTAATACTGTTGTCCTAGCTCTCTGAACTGCCTAGAAGGAGTTACTTCCATCAAAGTTGATCATTTCACAATGTTAACATGTGTACATTGTTCTTTTAGTTCTGCTCCCTTCACTCGGCATCAGATCCTGTAAGTCATTCCATGTTTCTCTATGGTTTCTCATAATAATATTCCATAGTTTTCACGTACCATAACTTGTTCAGCCATTCCCCAACTAATGAAGACATATCCTCAATTTCCAATTCTTTGCCACTACAAAAAAAGCTGCTATGAATATTTTGGAACATGTAGGACTTTTCCCATTTTTTGTAATTTCTTCTGGATATAGACCTAGAATTGGAATTTCTGGGAACTCTCCTATCTCTTTGCTGTTCTCTATTAGTTATCCACTGCTTGCTTGTCTTCCTAAGGGAAGCCAGCCATCTCCTCCAGAGTGTGATTTCCCAAACTCTCCTACCCTCTTCTTAATTCTATTGAAGTTCAATACTTTGCTGTTTGTACAGAGAGCCTATCCTGTGAACATTTTGTGGTAAATTGTAAACTGTTTGTGCAGCCTTTGAATTAAAGTCTAAGCCTTTCTTACCTCCCTGAGTCTGAGAGATTGGTGAGTTCTTCAGTAAAGCTCCCCTTTCTCCTGAATCCCACTTTCTGTCTTCAATAAGCACTCTTCATATGATCAAAATACTCATTATAATATTTCTGAAAGTGGAAATTTTATATCAAGAACATTTTATAAACCTCATTCTAGTTAATTATTGTGTTTCCTTAAAAATAATAATAGCCACTTATAAGAACACTAGATTTGAGTAGAAAACCTGAAATAAATTCTCAGGCTCTGCTACTTGACTAGATGACCTTGTGAAAACTCATTTAATCTTTTTTGGGGGCCTCAGGTTGCTCATCTATAAAGTAGGGATATATATTTTCACTTGTTTCATCTATTGCTAAGGTTTTTTTCAGCAGCAAGTATTCATGAAGTTTTTTTTTTCTCTATTCAAAGCACTGTAGTTGAGAGAAATATGGACTTCATTAACCTTAGAGGACTAGATAACTGAATCTTTCTTATTTGAATTTAGGGAAACTTCATAAGCAATAGTCTCATGATTCACATTCTCACCCTTTTCCTCTTTACTTATTATAGTGCCCTGTTGTCATTTTAAACAACCCATTCATTCCTTTCATTCCTTAAACATTTATTCAATGCTTATTATAGTATACAAAATACTTCTTTATCTTCAAAGCATGATGGAAGAATTGATATGGCTTCCTCTGACTTAAAGTTGCATTCATCCTCCAATAAAACCTTTAGAGTCATTTCCAGAGACTTCAAATCAGTGATATTGCTAGTGAAATCCATTACTATTTTAAGGTATGTTAGTTTGGGAAGGAGCAGAAATAGAGTTGGGTATCTATATTTTTATGCCCAAAGTATAAGATTGAACTATTTTTTTTTAAATTGCCCTACTAAGTAATATTCTTTGGATAGGAGAAGAGAATGTGTAAGTTATCAATTGGCCTAGAATCAAGAGAACTAGATTGAGTCTTGAATCTTCCATTTATGACACATGAAACATTAGGCAAATCTCTTAAAATCTCTGGGGCTCCATTTCCTCATATGCAAAATTGAAATGGCTACATTTTTCCTACTTACTTTACAGGATTATTGTAAGGATAAAATAAAATGAGGTATGGAGAAAGCTTTGTAGTCAATAATCCTGTAGGCTATAAAAAATTATTGGGGTGAAAAGGTTGGAAAAATATCACTGGCTTCACTCAACCCCCACCCCAGGAGTTACTAAGGTAACAGAAATGAAGTGACTTAAGCTAGAGAAATTAGTTTCAAGTTTCCATCCTTTTTCTCCACTTTTCTGACTAATGACTGATGACAGATCGTCCTCCAGTGAAATTAGCTCACCAGCTCTGATATTCTTTAATAGACTAGGAAATAAAATTATCCTTGCGTGCCAGAGATCAATTAATTGATTTGTCTGGTTCCTTCAGAGACAATCCCTCTTCTGCTACTTTTCATGAAATATTTTGAGATTCTCATTGATGGATTTCCACACTTTAAAGAAAGAAAGTGGGGAGGGGACAAGAAGATAAGGATTAAACAACTCCATAGGGGATGAATAACTTTGAGGGAGGAGAGGTAAGGTCTTGGTAGAGGTGAGCCCATGGCATAACAATATTGAGACTTCAACAATTATGAATTTTTAAAAGAGGTTGTGAGAGGATAAATGGTCAGCACCAATGGACTTTGGGCCTTGGTGATGTGATTGCCTTAATAAGCCATTTCAATAACTTTTCTCTATAGTCAAGGACAATGCTTTATAATCAAAAGAAATCTTTGAGGTAAGAGACTTTTAGGGAAATAAGTTACACCCAGGTTGATACTGTTAGCATAAAAAAGGCTTGGATTTCTTTATTTTTTTGGGGGGGTGGCAATATGTTAAAGCAATGCAGCTCCTTTTCTGTTAGTCTGATGAACACCTCCCTCCCACTTTGACACATCCCTGGGTGTTACAAGAAACCTGTTTTCATCAGTTGACCAAGAATGATTACCCTAGTTCTCACAGAGTTCTACTTATATTTAGACTGTATTTTCTTTATTAGTCCCTCACCTTCATGCTTGCACATAAAATGCCTAGCTTTTGCTACCTTGTTATTGACCTTCTTCAGCCTTCAGTTGATTAGCAATCGCAAACACATCTCACTTTTATACTGTACAGTGTCCAAGTGGTTTGTAAGTACACTTCATCTCTTGAGACTCCAATTATCCTTGGTAAATCAGTAATGTTAATTGTATTAGAGTCATTTCAGAGATCAAGAAACTGAGGTGTAGAAAGCTTTAGTGACTTGCTATAATGTATGGTAGAATAGGGACTAAAATGTGGATTTGGTGACTCCTAGTTCAGTAATCCTTCAACTAGTTTCAGATTGAATTATTATTCCTTTTACATTATCTAGTCAGACTGTACTGGAATCCTTTACCACTCATCTTTCCTGACTTTATTTCCCATAGGGACATCATTTCAGCTGGTCTGTTCAGACTCAACTTAGCAATTAGCCAAAGTGGAGAGAGAGGAGGGGAAAAAATAGAAAGACTGTTCTACTACTTGTTCTTCAGGGACTAAATACTTTCAGAAAATGTCTGAAAATATCTTCAAAGACAAATGACACTTCAGACTCAGAAATAGGTAGTATTCAGAAGATCTTTACCCCTGAAAGTGTATATCAGTATGGGGAATATAAAATGCAGGGTGTTTGAATATCTCTCTGAGCTAGCAAGAAATGGAAGAATTTTGTTCTACATTCCTGAGGTATAGGAAACAAGGAATATCAGGACCCAGATCAGTATCTCACATCTAATCTCAGTTTTGTTGAGCTCCACAGTAGGTTTATATTTTCTCCAATTTGTCAGAAAGAAGTTATTTTAGGACTTGTAGATTTTGAGCTTTGAGGCTTTGCAGATACTCAGAAGGTAAGCAAATCAATACATCCCCATTATTTGTCACAGTGAAGAATCTATGGTAACTTACTATTGTCATTTTTATTTTGGAAGCTAAACAAGCAAACTTCTATATCTGACAGCATTAATTGACAAAGGGAATCTGATTGTCTCACTGTGTTTGCACCTGGGTAAATTTAGACAAATCAAATCAACAAAAATATATTGCCTTTACTCTTTGCTGGGCACTGTGCTAAGCACTGAGGATATAGGCAAGAACAAAAACAAAAACAAAACAAGATATGCCAAAAAACACAGAATCCAGTCCCTTCCTTCAAAGAGCCTACATTCTCAAAAAGAAAGACAACAAAGAGGAAGCTGAAAAACATTTCATAAGTATAGTGGTGAAATCTAGAAATTCAAAATCAGAACCAGGAGGGAATGTCACATTTTTAATAGCAAATATAGAAATCTTAAGTGAAATATGAATATGGAAGAAGTCAATTGGGATTGCAAGAAACTTGAAATAACTTTTGCTAAAGAACTATTGAAAAACTGAGGATTTTTATCCATTAGGAGAAGCTGTATCCTAGATATGCTCATTGTTTTAAAACATGTCAAAGAGGGATTTAACTTTGTCTGCTTGACTCTAGTAGATAAAACTAAGACAAATTATTAGAAATTTTAGGGAAACCCTTTAAGGCTCCACATGCTGAGCTGCGTGGAAATATTTCCTTATGATGTAATTAGTTCAGCTTTACTGGAATCATAGGATCATGGATGTGGAGTTGAAAGTTTCAAATTGTTCATCAAATCTAAATGCTTATTTTACCAAAGATGAAGATTAAGGTGTTAATGTGACTATCCCAATAAGAAACTGAGGTAGGCTTTGATTACAAGTCTTCCTTCCAAGTTCAGTGCTGTCATTCGCTAACCCACTGTTTTTTCTGTCAAAGCAAACACTGGATAATTACACAACACGATATAGGGAGGATTCATGCTTTAGTTACAGGTAGGACTAGAGACTTTAGAGGTCATCCTCTCAGTTATATCCCTAGCAAATGGAAATTCATCTTTGTTCTCAGGCTCCCACTAACCAGAAATTCATTTTTCATCAAGGAAGCACATTTTATTATGGAATGGTTCTGATTGTTAGGAAGTTATTTCTTACACAATGTTAACATCTACTTCCAAGTAATTTACCCTTCCTTGATCTTAATCCAACTCAAACATATTCATTCCCTTAGTCCTCTCATGTCTGAATCTAAGCCCATGAAAATCTACATTGTATAGATGAGTCAGATTAAAGCAACCCTTGTTTTAGAGTAAACACTCAGTTTGCAGAAAAGTAGAGAGAAGGAAGAATTAATGATGTTGGGGTCAGATCCAGCTCATCTGACTTGGACCAATTAAATTCATTTAATTTAATTCTACTTAATTCAATTCCACAGACACTTATTGAAAAGTTATCATGAATAAGACACTAGCCTAGATGCTGGACATACCGATATTAAAGCCACATAGTCTCTGTCCTTGAAGATCTTCCATAGTACTAGAGGAATATGGTGTGCACATGGCCAAGTAAAATATACATCAACTGAGTTTATTCTTGAATTACTATGCCTAGATGGAGTGTGTAACCTTGGTTAGTCTCTCTCCTTTACTGCTAGTAATAGTATAATAATAGGCAAAGGATTGCTACAGCTAATCATATCTCCCAGTCATAGAAACAGGGACAGCATTGAAAGGGCCACTATGTCCCTTTCACAGTCAGAGAACAATATCCTTGACAAGTGATGATCCAATCTCCATGGAGTAATATAGAATTTCCAATCAACTGTCCTATTTCAGCCTTCTTGGACTGAACATTACAAGCATAATTCTATTTCCATATACTTACTTTTTTTTCTTTTTGTTTTTTTGCAAGGCAGTGGGGTTAAGTGACTTGCCCAAGGTCATATAGCTGGTATCAAATGTCTGAAACTAGATTTGAATGCAGGTTCTCCTGACTCAAGGGATGGTGCTCTGTCCATTATGCCACTTATCTGACTCCTCCTTCTGCCCCCCCCCCAGCCATTTCCATTTACTTGAAAGCAATTCTTGTTTCTTTTCTTCTCCAAGTTAAATAATTCTGCTTCTTTTTATTGTTGCTGTTGCTTGTTTCTGCAAGGCAATGGGATCATACAGCTAGGTAATTAAGTGTCTGAGGCTGGATATGAATTCAAATTGTGCTCCATTCACTGCACCACTTAGCTACCCCTTTATCTCTGGTTCCTTTAACTGTACCTTCATATAACATGTTATGCTCTATGAATATTCTCTTATCATTGTTTAATTCTAAAATGTGAGAAAAGCAATGGGATTTAAATTGGATTTAAATCCTCTTAATTCCAGTGTTTACATTCCCTTAATTAACTCCTTTTTTTATCATTACTATATCTAATATCTATAGCAATATCTATAGCTTGATTGTTGTATGATTACAAGTTGTCTCTTCTTTAAGATTACAAATTCCTTGAGGGCAAGAATTGCCTTTTGACTCTTTTGTTTTCCCAATGCTTAGAACAGTATCTTGATCATTTTAAGCCCTTAATACTTGTTTAACATTGTTGGGAGACACAGGGGAAGAGTGCCAGTCCTGAAGTCAGGAAGATTGATATTCCTGAGTTCAAATCCAGCATTAGACACTTAACTGTGTGACCCTGGGTAACTCACTTAACTCTATCTGCTTCAGTTTCCTCATTTGTAAAATGAACTAGAGGAGGAAATGGCAAAACAGTCCAGAATCTCTGCCAAGAAAACCTCAAATGGGGTCATGAAGAGTCAAAAATAATTGAAATGACTGAACAATAATGAATAAATATGTACTGATTGATTGAACTTGCTGTGTCCCTTTAGGCAAATAACACCCTAGAGGGACTATAGTTTTCTTATCTATAAAAGTTTTGAGAATAGAAGGTCCCTATGGCTGTTTCCTGTTCTAACTCTAGTACTTCAGTGCATATATGATTTCTTGATTTGGGAATTTCCTCCATTTACTCAGAATCCAACACATTCATGCCTGCCCATTCCATTTGACTTGTCCAAATCATCCCAAAGTTTTTTCTATAGGATCTGAAATTGTTCTGAAAGTGGAATTGAAGATTCCTATCTATCAACTTGGCCTTGCCCCAACTTTGCAACACAATGAGGAAAAGTTCAAACTGGCAGTTGTGCAACATATAATTTCGGGCAATTCTGCATTGCAAGAATAAAATTGAAGACTCCCAAAGAAATGGAACCTCCTTTCCTCCTCTTCCCCATCCCCAAGCTGTTCTAATTATTCCTATTGGGAGTCACAGTAGTTTTAATAACTCTGGTGCTATTGTTAAAATGATTTAAGAATCAGTTTCCCTAACAGTGCTCTCTTCATATTAATGACTAATTTCAGCTACTTTCTTTTCTATCAGATGGTGACTTTCTGAGCTTGCTAGTTTGATCTTTTTTATTCCCTTGAAGTCCAACTGCGTACAAGCCTTGAAGATTAACAAAGGACCAGGAACCATTAGGGTGCAGATGTAACTGTGTAGAAAATTTAAATATCTTTGGTTGGCTTAGGGCTGTTTTTAAAATATAATTTCCTCTGTTGTTACATCAGAGTGACAGAACTTTTCCACAGCTCCTAGCTCTGAATTGGAAATGGAATTTGCTGTTCTCATTTTGTTGTTTCATCATTTCCAGTTATGTCTGACTCTTAAGATAATGGTGTAGTTTGCTATTTTCTTCTCCAGCCAATTTTACAGATGAGGAAATTGAGGAATAGTTAAGAAAGTTTCCCAAGGTCATATAGCTAGTACGAGTCTGAGGCTGGATTTAAACTCAGGTGTTCTTGACTTCAAATTCTATACTTTTTTTGAGTGCCATACCTAGCCTTTCTCTTTAGTGAATTTATTTTCTGTTTCCAAAATACTACACTGGCAAGAGCCCTGAATTTGTAGTCAGAGGACTTGAGTTCTTGTTTAAATATTGCCATTTAATAGCTGTATAATTAGTCTCATTTGTAAAATTATCTCTTGTTTAGATTTATTGAAAAACATAGTTTCTCTGCTTCTAGCTGCCCATCCTCCAATCTGATGATTTTCATTCAAAGACATATTTGACAAAGCAATTCCCTACTCAATCAACTCCAGGAGCTCCTTGTTGCCTCTATGATCAAATACACCTTCCTCTGTTTAACTTTAAAGCAGTTTGCAATCAGACTCTGAATTTTTATTTCCAAGTTCATTGTTCATCACTCACCTTCCCATGCTCTGAAAGCCAGCCAAATTGTCCTCCTCTCTGTTCTCTACAAACAAAACTCTATGTCTCTTATTTGTAACCAGTTGCACTGGCTGATGTCCATGCCTGGAATGTACTTCTTCCTTATCATTGCTTCACAGAAACACACTTCCTTTAAGAAGCCTCTCAATTGTATCTTCTAAGGGAACCTTTCTTTATTCCCTTATTGTAATTCTCCTATTGTACTTTCCTTATTGTAATTCTCCTTTAGTGAAAAATATTTAGATTTGTATTTATTTTTAAAGTATAATGTATAAACTGATAAGTGTATTTATCTCTCCCATTAGAATGTAAACTCACTAGGAGTAGGGTTTTTTCTTTGTACTTTTATTCTCAACACATAATATAGTTCCTAGCACAAAGTATATGTTTATTGATGTCTCCTAAAACTCCCTTTTAGCTATAATCTTTAATTGTGTGTGTGTGTCTGTGTGTGTGTGTGTGTGTGTGTAAGGTGATTCCTGAAAAGGGGGTCTGCATTGTAGAAGGAAATGCATAATGGATTTGGAATCTTGGTGCTGACATTTATTAAGGAATATGCTTTTTGGGTGAATCAACTCTCTGTTTTGAACCTATACAACATGTTGCATATTATACAACCTCAATTGGGCTCTCACTATTCTTCTCTTATAAACTTTCTATCCTACTCTCTACAGTGGTTCTTCCAATCTTCCAGTGTCTTTTTTATTCTTCCTACAACTTCTATGGCTTCCCCTCTCTTCATTTACTCAGGCTAATATCCTTGCCTTATACTTTGTGAAAACAAAAAAAATGAGGTCATTCACCATGATTTCCCTCTTCACTCATTTACCATAAGTTCTGTCTTGTCCCCTCTTTTTTTAAAAAAAATAATATATATATTTATTTTCATTGATATGCACATGTACATATTTAAGTTACAAAATTTCCTTCTACCCTCCCTTACCATGTCCCTCTCCTCAGCAGCAAACAGTCAGGTTAACATTGTACATACATATTTTGATACACACGTTTACAGATCAGTAATTTTTGGTATGAGGAATTAGGATTAAGGAGAAAAGATATATTAAGAGATAATTTTTATAAAGTGTTCATTAGATTCTAAAAAGTTGTGTTTTTTTTTTGTATTTTGTTTTGCTTTATTTTTCTTCCTCTGGATAGGGATAATATAGTCCAAAATCTGTCTAATACAGTTTTTCCTAGCTCTCTGGACTGTTGAGAGTTGCTGCTTCCATCAAGACTGTTCATCTCACAATGTTGTTCTTGATGTGTACTTTGTTCTCTTGGTTCTACCCCCTTCACTCATCATCAGATCCGGTAAGTCATTCCATGCTTTTCTAGAGTCCAACCATTTATGGTTTCTTAGAGAACAATAGTATTCTATAGTATTCATCTACCATAACTTGTTTAGTCATTCCCCAATCGATGAGCATCCCCTCAATCTTTGGAAATTGAGCTATGAATATTTTGGAACATTTAGGACTTTTTCCCTTTTCTATAATGTCTTCTGGATATTGACCTAGAATTGGAATTGCTGGGTCAAAGGGTATGAACAGTTGTCGACTCTCAATTTATATTATTTATATACCTTTGACCTCTATCTCTCCTTTCATACTTGTTTTACATGATGAAATAGTCCAATTCTAACTCAACTACTGCAACAGATTGCCTTCTCTCTCATCCCTACTCTATTGTATATTTTCAATTTCTCCCCTCTACTCACTTTTTACCTATTGCCTACAAATATGCTCATGTCATCCCCTTCTTTAAAAATGGTCATTTGATACTTCCATCCTTGCTAACTATCATCTCTATCTCTCCTGCTCTTTATAGTTAAACTCCTCAACAAGGCCAACAATATGTATCTCCACTTTTTCTGTTCCATTTCTATCCAGCTTCTGACTTTTTGATTCCATCAGAACAGCTCTCTCCAAAGCTACCAATTATCTCTTAAATTGCCAAATCCAATGACCTTTTTGTCTATCTTCATTCTCTTGATTTCTCCATAATCTATATCACTTTTGATCACCCTCTCCTTTTCTGATTGTCTATTTATGTTTTCAATATCTCCTGGTTCTCAGCTTGCTTATCTCATCACTTTTGTTTTCAGTCTCTCTTGGTGGATGCTTAATCAGATCATGATATCCTTTAGAGTTCAATCCTGAGTCCTCTTCTTGTCTCTATACTATTTTACTTGGTGATCTTATTATTAGTTCTTTTCTTAGTGCTGGTGATTCTCAAAATTATCAATACTTCCTTAACCTTGTCACTGATTGCCAGTCTTGTATCTCCAATTGCCTTTTAGACATCTTGAACTGGAAAGTCATATCTTAAACTGTCCATGTAAAAGAAATAATTCATCTTCATTTCCCTAACATCTTCTTACCTTTTACCTTCCCTATTACTGTAGAGGGCAATATCATCTTTCCTTGTCCCTCAAGTTCACAATCTGAGTGTTATCCTGAATTCCTCACTATCTCTTCATTCCTATATCCATTATGATGCCAAGACCTATCAATTTTATCTAAGCAGCATCTTTCCCATATGTCTCTTTCTCTCCTCTGACATTGTTATCACACTGGTGCAATCCCTTGTC
This sequence comes from Macrotis lagotis, assembly GCF_037893015.1. NCBI lineage: Eukaryota > Metazoa > Chordata > Mammalia > Peramelemorphia > Peramelidae > Macrotis > Macrotis lagotis. The sequence continues at coordinate 608,079,082 of NC_133666.1, read as the reverse complement.
ACCTCACACCTGAACTATAACAATAGTCTGGTGGGTCCACCTGCTTCATGTTTCTGTCCAATTGAATCCATTCTCCAGTCAATAAAATTATTTTCTTAGAAAACAGTTCTGATCACCTGACCCCTATTCCTCACTCACTCAATAAACTCCATTAGCTCCTTATCCCTTCTAGGATTACATACTAAATGCTCTGTTTGACATTTAAAGGCCATCATAAAGGCCCTTATTACTGTTTGTCTTCCTACTATTTCCTTTCCCACCATGTACTCTTCAATTCAGTGACATGGGCCCCCTGGCTATCCCTCATCTCTAGGCATTTTCTTTGGCTGTCCCTCATTCCTGGAATGATTTTCCTTTTCAATTCCATCTACTGCTTTCATGTCTTTCTTTAAATTGCAGTTTAAATTCCATCTTTTACATTAATTCTATTGCCTTCCTTCTGACAATTATTTCGTATACATAACTTGTTTTGTATACATTTTTTTCATGTTGCCCCCCCCCCCCCCCCCCCGATTGTAAACTCCTTGTGGATAGGGATTATCCATTGTCTCTTTTTGTAATACCAGTACTTAGCATAGTACCTGGTACTGGTAAGCATGAAATAAATGCATATTGATTCATTATCCTTACTTTTATATCATTAGAGTAAAGATAATCTTATTTATATTACTTAGGACATTGGGCTGTTCTGAGAAAGGCACATTTTAGTGTCATGTTAATGAATATTATTGTTATAGTATCTTGGTTTTCATCAGGGAAAACACAGCTCTTCATCTTTTTATCCTGTGTATCCCCAGCACCTAATACAATTTGTGGTGAATAGTAGGGAATGTGTAATAAATTTTTTATTTAATCTCATTTGCTATTTTTTAAAGAAGTGGTAATTTTCTCCCACTGAGAAAACTGTAAATTTATTTATATTCATCTAAACAGACTAGTCCTACCAGTTACCAAGTCCTATTAATTCTTTGTCAAAATAAATCCCATTTGTTCCTTTCTGATCACTTCTACAGACATTGTTCTAGATCAAATTGTTGTTTCTTCTGGCCTGGATGATTATCTTACTAATCAATCACTCTATCATGATTTCATTTAAATCAACCCAGCAAAGATTGATTAAATGTGTGCTATGTACACAACCATATCCTAGATTTTGGAGGCACAAACATTAAAAAGAAAAATCATTCCTGGCCCCCTTCCCAAAAAACTAACATTCTATAGTGAAGAGGTGGGGGATATGTTATATAAACAGATAAGTGTGTATATGAAAATGAGAGGGAGAGGGAAAAGGAATAAATGCTAGCAACTAAAAGGCAGGGAACATTTTGATAGCAATTGGCAAATAAGCTGATCTTTGAAGAAAATTTCAGTATTTCAGAAACAGAGATAAAAAAGGAAATTATTCTAAGCATAAGGAACAACTTTTTATTTTAGATTTTTTTTTTGCAAGGCAGTGGAGTTAAGTGGCTTGCCCAAAGCCACACAGCTAGGTAATTATTAAGTGTCTGAGGCTGGATTTGAACTCAGGTACTTCTGACTCCAGGGCTGGCGCTCTATCCACTGTCCCACTTAGCTGCCCAAGCAACAACTTTTGCAAATGTATGGAGGTAAAGATGGAGTACTGAGTTATAGGAATCACAAGTCATGCTAGCTAATAGCTACCATTTATATATGTGTGTGTCCCCATGGACACATAACCTTCCAGGGTCTCCACCCTGACACATGGACATAAGGACTTTGTGACCCCATAAACCTCAGAAGCTTCTTTTCACCACCATCTCTCAGAGTCTGCCCAAGTTCTTGTTCATTGTTTCTATGACATTATCCATCTTATCCTCTGCTGTGTCCTTTTGATGTCTATGTTTTCAGTAAACTCCATCTTCCCATTATGTGGCCAAACTATTTAAGCTTCAGCTTCAGCATTTGACCTTCCATGGAACAAATGGAATTATTTTCTTTAAATAATGACTGATCTGATTTCCTTGTCCAAGAGACTCTCAAGAATCTTTTCCACAGTTTGAAAGCATTGACTCTACAGTGTTCAACTTTCCTTAATAAGTCTAACTAGCAGTAGGTACTTTTATTCCTATTTTACAGGTAAGAACACTGAGACAAATTGATTAAATGGCATGCTTTAGTACCCATCAATTGGGGAATGGTTAAACAAGTTATGTATATGAATATTATGCAATATTATTGTTCTACAAGAAACCATAAATGACTGAACTCTAAAGAAGCATGCGATGAGTTACAGGATCTGATGCTGAGTGAAAGGAGCAGAACCAAGAGGACACTGTACACATTAACTATAACATTGTGAGATGATCAACCATGATGGAAGTAGTCCTTTTCAGCAGTTCAGAGGGGGGACAAACATATTAGACTGGCTATGGACAATGCTATCCCTGTTCAGAGGAAGAAAAACAAAAATACCCCCAAAACCCCCCTTCAGAATCTGATGAACACTTTATATATCTCTTTCCTTTAATTCCAATGTTTCATACCAAAAATGATTAATATGTAAATATGTTTATCAAAGATATGTATGTACAATGCTAACCTGACCATTTGCCACTGAGTGGCGAGGATGGCAAGAGAGCGTGGAAGGAAATTTTGTAACTTAAAAATAAATAAATTTAAAAAAATAAATGACATGCTTATAATCACAATACTAGTAGGTATCTGAGATAAGATTTGACCTCAGGTCTTCTGACTTTCTACCTTGAACTCTCTAGTATGATGTGTGTGTTTCTGTGTGTGTGTGTGTGTGTGTGTGTGTGTATGTGCACTACCCACTTGCAACAAGACAAGTTTAAATGGAATATAGACTCTATCAAAGGAACAATGTGCATACATTGATAAGTTTTTCCAAATATATTACTCTAATTATAGGGAACTCATGAATCATTCATTCTATCATTTCACACACACGCATACACTCTAGTGCCCAATGTGAATAAGATTGTGTTGAGGTCTAAGACACATAAAGTAAAAATCAGGATATTTCCTAAGGACCTTTTTATATAGTAAAGAAGATACACACACACACACACACACACACACACACACACACACACATATCCACAAATAGAAGGCAGAACATGAATAAATTCTTTGAAACAATTAAGTGTTTCAGAGATTTAGAAGATTCAGAAGAGGGAGTGATCACATTCAGGTGGGCAAAGATTGGGGGAAGTGGTCTAGAAAGATGTTATAGGTAGGTTTCCTCTGATTTTGACTTTGAAGAATGAGTAGAGTTTACTATGGTTAAAATTTGGGGTGTCTATTTAAATACCTCTTTTATTAAATTGATGGGAGAGAGGGCATTTAATTGAGCTACCTTCCTCTGTTGCTACCAAGGGTGGCCAAGGATTTTATTATTTATTTTACTACAACTAAATTATGACTACCTATAGAAGACAAAGTCTGTTCTTAATCTCCTTTCAAAGCACCTTTCCTCCTCCTAGCAGAAACTTCACATTAGCATAAATCACCCACCAAATTCTGTGCCCCTGCTTCCTTACTCATAGTATAGATAATCAATACTCTGGAAACAACACTTTATTTCCCTGATTCAGAGGAACTGCTGTGAGTGCTGTGTGTGTGTGTGTGTGTGTGTGTGTGTGTGTGTGTGTGTGTGTGTGTGTGTGTGTGTGTGTGTGTGTGTGTGTGTGTGTATGTGTGTGTGTGTGTATGCCCCTATTGCTCTATTGTTATTATTACCTGTAAATATCTGCATGTTCATCTGTCTTGGAATGAGCAGCATCAATCTCTGCATACCTGTGCCCTCTATCCTTCAGGTTTCTGTGTGAATTTATCATTGTATTTTGCTCTGAATTTCTTTGTCTAATTCTTTGTTTGTATGGGTGTGTGTGTTTGTGTGTGTGTGTGTGTGTGTGTGTGTGTGTGTTTATAAGCCTTTGCCTTTTCTTTGAATGTGATGTGTTGTGTTGGTATCCTTGTTCAGTTTTTTTTTTTTCAGAAATAACCCAGGATTCCAATTAACTGTCTAGCACCTTTAAGAGTATCTTCCTTGTGTAATGTGATAATGATATGGGTTCTTAGACTAGGGGCCTCTGACAGACCTTAGAAGGGTTTTGAGCTGTATCCAAATGTATTCATATGTCTCTTCTAATCACCTCTCTCTCTCTCTCTCTCTCTCTCTCTCTCTCTCTCTCTCTCTCCATAAATAGAACTCTTCCATGGGCGATCACTCACAATTTTGTCCAATTAAAGCTTAATCAAAAACTCTGCTTTCTTAAGAGGGAGCCCTCTGAACCTCAAGGAGGAAGGTGTCTGGGAACCAGAGCTCTCAGAAGGAATTAGGCAGAAACCTTGATGAAAGGCCCACCATCCAGCCTTCTCTGTGCAAAATATAGTCAAACCCTCATTCTAAAGGTAGTTAGGATGTACTAAAGCTCTGCTCTGAGCATGACATTTGCCTGCTCAAATACCATTGGTGTCTCCCCAGTGCCTTCAGTATCAATTCTAGAATCCTCAGCCTGGAATTCAAGGCCTCTTTCTATGGTCTGTTTTTCTATGTTTCTAGTTCTATCTTTCCCCATTCACCCACATGAAATTTAAATTCTAGCCAGATTAGACTATTATTGTTCCCCAAATGAAAGAATTCTGGTCACCAATTATTCTGTTTTCTATGCCTGGAATTTCTACTCTTCCCTCTTCCTCCCACTCTCAATTAAATACCTCTGCATCTCTCTGACAAAATCTTAATGATTCTTTGAGGCTCATTTGAAATTACCCACTCCTCCATGAAACTTTCCATGATTTTCCTAACTTGCCTTGCTTGTCTCCTTTGAATACTCCTGTTATTTTGCTGGGCATTTATCTATGTTGTATTATGACAATTTCTATATAAATCTTTATAATTTTTATGTTTTGTAAGCTCCTTGAGTTAAGTATTGCATTATTATTCATCTCTAGAGCTCCCTTAGTGCTTAGCATAGTGTCTGACATATAATAGGTGCTTAATAGATGTTTGCTAAATGAATGAATATATGAATGAAAAATTTCAGTGAAATTATAGAGCAATTAAAATAATTTTTAAAATGAATAAGATGAACACTGTTAAGAAAACAGTGTAAGGGGAACCTAGGCAATGTGTTGTGATTCAGAGTACTTGACTCAGAGGCAGATGGCATAGCTTCATATCTGAGTGCCAGTGCTTACTGCTTACATAAACTCAAAGTCACCCTTAAGTTTTCCTTCTCATTCATTCCTTATTATCCACTATATTGCCAAGTTATGCCAATTCTTCTCCACATCTCACAATCATTTCCTTTTCTCCATTAGCACAAGTATACTTAGATCAGGTCCTCCTCCCCTATTGATTTGATTATTGGATTTGTTAGCCATTTAGTCTTCCATCTTCCAAACTCCTTCCTATCATTTGAAGAGCTAAATTTTTGAAGACACATTCTGATAATTTCCATCACCTGTTCCTTTTACATCACCTTTAGCTAAAAGAATAAACATCTCAGACTGGCATTTAAGGCCTTCCAATTATAGTATTACAATGATCTTTCTAGACTTTCAAAAATGGTCTGAAATTCCTTACTCTTATTTTCCCTTTCTTTTACATCTTTGTGCATTCAACACATTCTCTAATGCCAACACTATCATTAGGAATTCTGGGGAAAAAAGGACCAAAATTGAAGGAAGTATAGGATAGAGATTCCCCATAATAAGGTAAAATATGACATGATGGAGAAGGAATTATATAGAAGAAATATTGCCATCAACTCAGTTTCATTTTACCATTCCAAGGAAGAAGTAAAAGTATTTTTGCTGAGAAGACAGTTTGCTCCAGTTTAGTGCCATGATCCATGTAGGACAAACTCACTTAAAGAGTGGTTTAGATTGAAATCGCAACTTTTTTTTTTGAGGGAAGGATGGGATCTAGGGGAGTTTTGAAATTTTTGTTAGTTGAATATAGGTAATGCGTGTAGTTGTCATGTACCTCAGGAGGTCATTCCACTCTGATAAGGCCATGATCATACTTGCTGTTGAGTTGATTTGTACTTGTGTCCAACTTTTTGTGGCTTATTGGACAAATGAGGAAGTTGAGGAAAATAGAGTTTCATGATTTGCCCAGAGTTACAGTATCTGAGGCCAGAGTGAACTTGGAAAGAGGAATCTTTCTGACTTGACTCTGAACTGTACCACCTTGGTGCCTCTTGGTCATACTATCCCCTAGTTATAGCCTGGCATTCTTATCTCAAGATCAATTTCTGATACTCTTTGTCTCCTTCTTGAAGTCTTTTCTGATATCTCCAGTTGTTAATGCTCTTCTGTAGATAAACTTGCATTATGTATCTTTATATTTTATACCTTAATTCATCCTCTGCAAGAACAAATAGAATGAAATTTCCTGGAGGACAGGGACAATTTTGTTTTTGACTTTATATCTCCAGAATCAAGAATTATGATTTGCACAAATTAGACACTTTTTGGCTGTTGAATTGAGTTTCTTGGGTGAACCTAGCCCAGTATCTAGTTCATTCCCTCATCTGTAATATAATGGAGAAAAATTAGAAGATATCTTCCAGCTCTAAATCTCTCTAATCTTGCTTTGAAACTTCTGAGACTGAAACTAGAACCCTGTTCTTAGCTAAGATCAAATATGTAGCTAGTTTCAGCTTTTTCATGATCTAATCAATTTCTGAGAAGGTATTCTGTACAAGATACCTATACTTGGTCCTTGTGGGGAGATGAAAGGTGATTGGGGAGATGGTTTGTTCTTGTTCTGCATTGATGAAGAAGACCAAAATGATGCAACTATGAGACAAATTACAACTGTTTGTGGCTAACCAATACAAACTTGGAATGCTCTACCACAGGCTGGGTACAAATAGTCCATATGAACACCTGGGGTGGGTACTCTAAATTTGCATGTGATCTGCTTCAATTCTGCCTTCCTCATAGAATATAGGAATTGATGAGGGCACACCATGCTGGGTAGTCCTGTGCCAGTGTCTCCCATGCTGTACAATCAGTTCCAGAATTCTTAAGGTAGACCTTCAGAATGTCCAAGTACTGCTTTTTCTGACACCCTTGTGAGTTCTTGCCCTGTGTGATTTCTCATAAAATAGTCTTTTTTTGGCAAGCATACTTCTGGCATTCTAACAACATGCCCACAATAGTTGTGCTCTCAGTAGAAATGCTGGAATGCTTGGCAGTTTAGCTCGAGAAAGGAGCATAGTGTCTAGTATCTTCTCCTGCCAGATGATCTTCAGGAATCTTCCTAAGACAACTTAAATGGCAGTGATTCAGTTAGATGGCATGGTGTTGGTAGACTGTTCTGGTTTCACAGGTATACAAGCAATGAGGTCAGCACAACAGCTCTGTAGACCTTCAATTTGGTAGTCAGTCTAATGTCTCTTCTCTTTTAGAGCTTGCCAAATACTGAGCTAACCCTAGCAGTGTGTGTGTGTGTGTGTGTGTGTGTGTGTGTGTGTGTGTGTGCATGTGTGTGTGTGTGTGTGTGTGTGTTAACCTCATTGTCAATGTGTACCTCCTTGGAAAGGACACTGCCAAAGTAAATGAATTTGCCCCTAGTATTCAAAATTTCTCCATTTGCTGTAATTGATGATTCTACATATGAATGGTGTGGTACTGGCTGATGAATCACCTGTGTTTTCTTGCTGTTAATTGTTAGACCACAATTAGCACAAATAGCAGAGAACTGATCCATACCTTGTCACATCTCAGCTCCAGAGGCTTCATTGAGTGTACAATCATCGATAAACAGAAGATCATGCACAAACACTTCCTCCACTTTGGTCTTAGCCTTTTGAAGTTGTAGAATTTACAGTCAGTATGGAAGCTGATCTTAATGCCATGTTCATAATCAGAGAAAGGGGTTTGTTAACATGACTGAAAACATCATGCTAAAAAGTATGGGAGCATGGACACATCCTTATTTCATTCCACTGGTGACTGAGAAATCTTGAAAGCATTGTCTACTATCCATTATCCCGGAAAGCATATGTCATGACACTGATGTACAATACTGATGAGCTTTGGGCAACCAATTTTTGACATAATTTTCCCAAGTCCTCATGACTGATGAGTTCAAAGGCCTTGGACAGATCCACAAATTTTGTAAACAAACTGCTGTTCTTCTCCCGGAGTTTCCCCTGACATTGTTGGGCAGCAAATACCATATACATATAGACTGTTTCTCGACTTTTTCTGAAGCCACACTAGCTCTCAGAGAGGTGACCATCTTTCAGGCAAGAATATTACCAGGAATACTAAGAGGGAAATACCACTGTAATTGTCACAGGACAATATATTTCCTTTTACCTTTATAGAGATGGATGATGGAGGCATTCTTGAATTCCTGGAAGATAACTGCTTCATGCCATACAGCCTGGAAAATTTCAGTCAGTTTTTGGATGAGGGATGGAACCTCATCTTGTGAATCTCAGCTGGAATAGAATCAGCACCAGGTGCTTTAACATTTAAAAAAAAACTTAATGACATTCAAAAACCTCTTCTTCGGTTGGAATTTCAGTTAGGGTTGGATTGATGTCAACTTAAAATAAATTATCAGTGGCTTCTGCATTGATTGATAATGTTCTATTAAGAACACTATGGAGGTATTTAACCCATCCCTCTAGGATCATGCTCCTATCATTAATCATTGTGTATTCATCAGCACTGAGTAGTTGAGATGAACCATAGGTCTTTGGCTCATAAATAGCCTTAAAGTTATCATAAAAGAAATTTGGCTTATTAATATCTGCATGAAACTGAATTTCTCCTGCCTTTTTACTGAGCCAAGGTTTTTTCATCTTTCTAAGCTTCATTTGTACTTTACCTTTTATGGAATCGATGGCTGTTTTCTTAGAAATGGACAAACTATCCTATTGGTAAACCCTGTGGAGTTCTCGTTTTTCATTTAGCAACTTCTGTATTTCCCCATCAATTTCATCAGACCAGTCTTGATGTTCGCAAGTGTTTGACCCAGATGAGCAAATGCAGCACTGTACATCACTCAGAGAGACACTTTAAGCTCTTGACATTAATTCTTCTGATAGCCATTTTGCCTTGAGGTTTTGGTTAAATGTGAATATTTAGCTTGGAGAGGATAAATCTGTGATCAGTTCAGCACTATCACTCCCACATACTGTCTGTCTCTCCTCCTTCAATTATATAATCTGTTAGATGCCAATGTTTTCTGCAAGGGTGAATCCAGAAAGCTTTATTGCCTTTAGGTAAGTAGGAAGACAGTAATTATGATGAGAAGGTCATGGGATGCACAAGTCCTCAGTAGTAGGTGACCATTGTTAATGCTATTTCCAACTCCATTCCTCCCAAGGACTCCCTGCTATGTCTGGTAATCTGAGCCTACTCTAGAATAAAGTCAACCAAATCATAAGCTTATCCTCTTTTGGGTCATTGATGATAAAGTATCTCCAGGTCTTCATAAAATTTTTCTCATGGTGGGAGCATAAGCACTGATGATGAGGGCAAGGTATTTTCCTGGAAGTGGCAATCTCATTGTCATGAACCTGTAATTCATGCTTTTTGGTAGACATTGAAGCTTTTTGACTAAATTAGATTGCAAAACATGCCCCAATTTAAGCTCTACTTAAGCTGACCTTCATTTTCCAGCCTTGTTTCACTCAGGGCTGCTATTTAGATATTATACCTACTGAGTTCTCTTGCAACAAGAACTGTTTATCTTTTAGATCTATTGGATCTTGTACTGTCAATGAGTGTGCACGAGTTCCATGCACCATGGGTGTGTAGAATCTTCTTTGAAGAAACTTTTTTAGATTTTTTTTGTGACTAGATTGCACTGTGGGATCCCCACCTGCTGTGGTAATCAGGCCAGGGTTGGGAAGCAGACAACTTTTAGGGCACATTTTCTAGCCCCTTGCAAGCAGAGCAATTCTTCAAAGGGTCATTCAGTCACATGGGGGATGCCAAATCCCACTGTTGCTTTCAGTGGGGAAAAGGCCCTATGATCTGGACTACCTGTGTGCAGGGTTGTGACTACAGCTCCCAGTGTACCCACACCTCCTGCTTCATCACTTGCCTGTCACTACAGGACTTTGAGGAATGATAAAGTGGTATGGGTGATGTCTTTTGTTGCATGAGTATCTTGGACTTAAATGAGGTAGAGTTGTATGAAATCATTTGCCTTAAGAGATTCCAAAGTCATCATGATCTAGCATGCCAAGGCAGGGTCAAGACAACTGATGATGACCCTAGATGCAGCAGATGACCTTGGCATCTTTGATGTCTAACCAAGTTCTAAACACTCTATAGCACCTGCTTCAGCTGCCTTAATTTAAGTCCATTGCAATGAAGTGAAATGTGACATGCTTGGGATAGACACCCTGCACAGCTCACAGATGAATTTGAGACTCCCTTGGTTACCCTCAATCTCATCTGCCACAATGGTTTACCAGGATGTGGCCACTATGAATGTTACAGCTTCTTGAAGTCACATGTGAGAGTTAGGTGTCTCAGCTGGACATCAAAGGTGGAAAGCAGACTTGGCAGCTTGGCAGCCCTCATACCTGGCACACACCATATAACAGTATTTCTCACTAATTCTTTATCATTATTAAGAATTGGTGATTTATATATTATAGATACATATATGTATATATACATATATATGTATATATATACATATATATATAATTACTTCTATATCCTATTCATCATAATGACTGGTATCTATCTAACTCACTTAATAGGATCAACTGGAAGAAGATGCATTCTATACTGAACCAGAAGAGCAAAGACTGATTCTCTTTAAATCTGAAAAACTGAACTTCTTATTCTATGTGTTCTCTCTCTCTCTCTCTCTCTCTCTCTCTCTCTCTCTCTCTCTCTCTCCCTCTCTCTTTATTATCAGCATATGCATTTGATTTTGTACATTTAGAAATATGCTACTGAGGATTCCCTAGGCTTCACCAAACTGGCAGAGAGATCCATGACATCACAAAGATTATGAATTTCTGCTTTATAGCTTCTCCTATTTGTCATGGAAGTTTTGCTTGATGACTTCTAGTGATGGAGGCAACTTCACAAGTTATTGATTCCACAACACCAAAATCTACCTCCTTGTAATTTTGAGCCAGGTCTTCTATATCTTCCATCTGGAGCCAACCAGTCTATGTCTAACACTTCTTTCTTATTATCTAATGGCTATATGAGGCTAAAACTGACCAACAGGTAAAATTCTTACCCCTTGACCTCTACATTATAGCAAAGACTTCTTTCTTTATTTTAATATATCTTTAATAGATAGCAAAGAAGTTGTCATTTCTACTAATAACTGGTAATTGGAAGAAAGTCTAAAATTCTTTGGATAGTTCAACAGCAATTTTCTATCAGATTTCTGTATTGGATGGAATTCAGCTGGATAAATACTACTCTTCTCTATTGTGCTATAATTGAAACACTGGCTCAATATAATTAATCTAGCACTTGAACTTTATGATGGTGTTTATAAGACCTAGACATGATTCATTTTAATTTTGGTTAAGGAATCTACATATTAAAATAATAAATAAAAGTATATTGGCCTGAAGTTGCAAAGAAGATTAGAACAAAAAATGTTAGGATCAATCAATAGGTATATCTTAAGTGACTACTACATAATTTAGCATTGTATTAGATACTAGGGGAACAAACACAAAATGAAATGGACCCTGCTGCCAAGAAGTCTAGGAGCAGAGCTAACTTAAGTCTAACATAATCATGTTGCATTGGTAGAAACTGAGGGGAAGAGAGTTAGTCTTTTCCCAAGGTGACATAATGAATTAGCAGAATTTCCCAAAAGTACTATGGGTTTTCTTTTCAGTGAGTGGCACAGTAGATAGAATGCTGGACCTGAAATCAGGAATATCCAAGTTCAAACTTTCTAGCTATGTGACCCCAGACAAGATCATGAATCTTTGTCTGCCTCATTTTCCTAATCTGTAAAAGGGGGCTAATGATATCACTTCCTAGAGTTGTTCTGCCTGTGCACAGGCCTTCTTCCTTTTCTGCAGTGGAATTCCTCCTGATTTCCAACTCTGTAATCTCTTGTTTCCTTTACTCTCAGCTCTAGCACTCTGGTCTGAGACCTTTCCTGATCCTCCAGGCTGCTGGTGTTCAGTATTAATTTTAACACTTGACTCTTACTAGTTGTGTGACCTTGAGGAAATCACTTAACCCTTATTGCCTTATACCCAAGGCCATCTCCAGTCATTCTGATTCATATCTGGCCACTGGACCCAGATGGTTCAGGAGGAGAAAGTGAGGCTTGTGACTTAACAAATCCAATTCATGTGCTTCTCACGTCATCACATCCCTAATGTCATGGTCTTCTTTGAGAACAAAGGACAAACATCATCACATTCATACTTACACATGTACTTATTTCTCCCTCTTCAGAATATATGCTCTTTGAATGTAAGGATTTTCTTTTTTTGAATTTTTATATCCCAAACACTTTGTCTGGCACAAAGTAAAAGCTTAGTAAATGCTGATTGATTGTAAAGTGCATAGTTAAATTCTGATGATACAAACAGAAAATCAAGACAGTTCCTTCTTAAGGGAGTCTGCATTCTAATTAAGAGAGACAGCAAACACAGAAGATTCAGCTGTAGAGAACATTGGAAAGCTCCTCTATTCCATAGGATAAAAGAAATTTAGAAGAAATGTAATTTTATGTACTCAGAGGGAATGTAACTTTATCAACATCAAACAGTGAATTAGTGGCAGAGTGAATTCTAGAACATAGGTTCTGGTCCAGAATTTTATTCTAATTTAATTTATACCATTCTTCTTCTGTCTCCCTAATAAGTGACCTTTTTGGAGAACTTGAACTGATATTTTCTTGATGTTTTTAAAACCTTTGAAATTCATTCACATATTGAGGACTGGGTGAGCTTTTAGAAGCTCTATTGTCTGACTTTTTTATTTTACAAATGAGGAAATAGAGCCATAAGAGAATTATTCAAGGTCACATTAGCATTAATGTGCAATAATTAAGTGACATAGTCAGTATTTGATCTTATTTTCTTGCTCTGAATCTAGTATAATTTCTACTGTAATATCCTGAATTCTATTCTTATCTCTTTTTTTTAGGTTTTTTTTGCAAGGCAAATGGGGTTAAGTGGCTTGCCCAAGGCCACACAGCTAGTTAATTACTAAGTGTCTGAGACTAGATTTGAACCCAGGTACTCCTGACTCCAAGGCTGGTGCTTTATCCACTAGGCCACCTAGCCACCCCTATTCTTATCTCTTTTAATCAATTCTGTTTAGAAGAAATCATTTCTTCCTTTTGCCCACCCTCTCTCCTAAATAACACTTTCTGTTGTTTTTTTTTTAAAGAGCACTTTCACTCCCAGCCCATCATGCATGGGACACTTAGAAAAGCTAATCTATTTTCAGATACTTTGGGATTCTGTTTCCTTGAAAAATAGTAGCTCAAAAGTCTATACTACTATATTTACCTGACAATATATTATATTGCCTTAGTACTGACCAAAAGCCATTTATTTTGAAACCTATTTAAAGAAAAAAAGCCCAATTACTCTTTTTCTCTTTCTGTTGTTTCTCCCTTTGCTGGATCCCTCTTTTCTACAGATTTCACCTCCTTCCTCTTGAAACACCAACAGGCAACATTCTGAGATTTAGGCAATGGAGGGCAAAGCAGTCAATAGTAGACTTTTTTTTTTTAAACAGGTCTCCAAAATGATTGAGAATGGGAAACCCTGGGCTAAGGAAATCCACTTATACCAGGCATTTGATCTTCAATAGCCTCTTTTAAGACATTTGAAAGCTCCTTTTTTGCCAGGGAAGTTTAAAGCTTCATCCCCCACACATTCTGTTTTTTATTTGAAATGGGGAATTGGAGTTAGGCCACCTGTAAACTAATTGCAGCAATTCTGAAGTCATGGCCTTGATCATTTCAAATCTCCACTGGTTCAGTAATGGATAATTAGTTTCTTCTTTTGGATTTTACAAAAGGCACAGACATGGAATATGAATTTTCACAGTTTTTGCTTCAACACAAGATTGGCCTTTGCAAACTTCCTCCCACTGACATCTTTGTACTTATTTCATTTGATTCAGTTTTTTATACATTTGAAAAGTTGTAACCTTTTTTTTCTGAGTTGATTCAAGACCATTGTGATCATAAGCCTTATGAGTCCTCCCAGTCATCTAGACTATACTTAGGATCATCTATCACTGACTTTGCCAGTAACTAGATGTGTGGCCATGAAAAAGTCACTTCAACACTGTGCCTCAATTTCCTTCTCTGTCAGTTAGATAAAGTCAGATCTCTCTTCCAGGATACAAATTAGTTTAAGCATGGCTTTGACTTTATTTTTTTTCTTCATATTCCTAGTGCCTGATAAAGATCTTGGCCTGTAGCAGTCATCTATTTTTTTTTAAATTAAATTAAAATACTTTTTTTGCATTGAATTGAACAGAATAACCTCATAAGTATTCCCAGTTCACTCATCTTTTCTGCACCCTTAAATCCTTCATTAATGCTTCAGGAAATTCTATTCTCAAAAAAATTTCAATGACTCCCCATTTCTTAATGTTTTAAAGTCATTATCCTATCAGTTAAGGCCCCACAAGTAGTGAGATTTTTTTAAATTCAATTCAATAATCATTTATTAATCACCTACTTTGATGTATGCACTATGATGTGTGCTGTATTTCATTTGGATTCTAGCTTTTCTGAATAATAAGTTCAGTGATTTCTATCTCACGGGACCTGAGGGACCCCACTCATCACTGAAGTAGCCTATTCTGCTACCTCTCTGAAGGGACTATCCCTCTCTCTCCAGAAAGGATAGTTAACCTTTTGACTTATGAGTCTGTCAAGATTTATTTTTGCCTAGGAAAGAGGGGTAGAACTTTAACTTTAAAGAACCCCAAGAGGACTTTTTTCCATTGGAAATGTGAATAGAAATTCTTATAGACATTATATTTATAATTTCTTTCCAGTATGGATTTTCCCTTTTAGAATTTTTTTCAGACATTCATTGAATTCATAATTTTTCTGTAAGTTTTGGCAAGCCCCTAAAGTCATTTCTAAATATGTTGAAATTATAAGCTTTTCCTGCTGAATAAATCCTCTCAACAATAAAATACTCTTTCTAATAATGTTCCCATAGATAGCTTTTTTCACAGGGTTTCTCCTCAATACCAAATTTATTTCAGTAATGTATATGCTTCCCACAAGCATCATAATATTCCATTAGGTTGCTCTCTATATTTTCTAATGATTAATAAGGAGGCATCATTTTGTAGTAGACTGAGTATTGGTCTTGGTTTCAGGAGGACCAGAGTTCAAATTTTAACTTAGATATTCTCTCAGATCATTGACACTGACCTCTCAAGTTTTCTAGAAAGCTCTCAAATATTATGTTATAGATTTGTTGCTGATCTCAATCAGTAGAAGAAATTTATATACCAATTTTATCATAGAATGAAACTGGACCAATGAAGGAAGCTATGTCCATGAAAGATTCCTTATGTGTTTTAGAATTATAGGGTCCTGTTTTCATGCTGAATAAGTAATCATCTGTGTAAAGGTGTAGTGAAACTCATTCCAATCCAGGGTTTCTTTGTTTGTTTGTTTTTGTAGTATGATTACCTGATCAAACATAAGAGATGAGTTTTTGCTGAAAGTTTTGACACTTGCATTAAATGAACAGGAGTGTTTTCCCAATGTAAATTCTCAAATGAATGAATGGCAGAACAATCAACAACATTTTTCAAATCTCTCCTATGCTCCAAGCAGTATTCTGAACACTGGGAATATAAATCAAAAAAGGTTAAACATTCCTTGCTTCATGAAGGTCACATTCTAATAGAGATTGATACATATAGAGGAATGTGACAAAATTTCCTATCTTTAGGGTAGAGGTGAATGGTAAGATGTTAACTTCTGGTTTGGAGAATACAAAGGAGTAGCTGATAGCAGAGAGTGGGGATTAAAGACTTTTAGAAGCAGGACAAAAGATATGGGTTAAAATGTTGCCCAAAGGTTTGACATATTCCTTAGAGTGTTGGTATTTCTCTAGCTTATTTAGGATTTTCCCCTGGTCCTCAGAAAGTAAATCTATACATTTATACATTATACATTATACAAGTATACATTATATACATATATATATATATATATATACATATATATATATATATATATATATATACATATATATATATAAATATCCTGTGCCTAAAACCTCAAGCTAGTAAGACTCATCAGAGATAGAGTTCTAGTAGAAGAATCAGGGTCATCCTTATGGCATAATGAGAACTGGACAGATTGAATAGATAGAAATTGGAATAACTTATATTCACATATTCATTACCATTTACAAATCACTTCCAGTAATCTAACAGACTGATACAACAATTCTGTCATGTAGATACCAGAAGCATTTTATACAAATATAAAGTATATAAACATATTATGTTGTTGTTATTTGTCCTTATTTCCAGAAGAAGACCATAACATCAGGGACGTGATGCCAAAGTATGCACATGAATTAGATTTGAGTGGGGGGCTGCTGTGCTAAGTCACCAGCCTCACTTTCTCTTCCAGAGACATCTAGGTCCAGTGGCCAGATAGGAATCAGGATGACTGGAGATGGTTCTGGATATGAGACAATTGGGGGACACACACACACAAAACACACACACACACACCTGCCTCACAACTTCTCTCTTTTCTTCCCATAGTTAAAAATGAATTTAAACAAAACTGAATTTCATTTGAAGGGACACTGTGGTTTAGTGAATAGATTGCTGGATCTGGAGTAATGATAATCTGAGTTTTAATTCTGACATTTATAGTACTTAGATCATAGCTCTGAAATTGGGATGACCACAGAGGTCATCTGATGCAACCTTCTTATTTTACAGAAGAAGAAGCTGAGATTCTGAGATATTAATGACTTGCTAAAAGTCACCTAGGAGGTTAGGATCCAAGGTCAAATTTAAACTTAGCTCCTCTAAGTTCTGAGATAAGGATTAATGGCTATATGACTGAGGGCAAAACAATTAACCTCAATGAACCTCTTTTTCTTATATTTTGGAATGTAATATCATAATAACTAGAAACATATTGTATCTGTAGCACATAATGACAACATTATCAGGTGTGATATACTCTACAAATCCTAAAGAATTATATAAATGTTCATTGAATTTCTTTGTTTTTAGGTTTTTTTTTTATTGCAAGGCAAATGGGGTTAAGGGCTTGTCCAAGGCCACACAGCTAGGTAATTATTAAGTGTCTGAAGCTGGATTTGAATTCAGGTACTCCTGACTCCAGGACCACTGCTCTATCAACTGCACCACCTGGCTGCCCCTCATTGTATTTCCCAGTAAATAAGAATGAGTTTTCATTTCTACAAGTATATTTACATTTCTACACATATCTATTTTTCTACCATTAGCAAGACAAGGAAAAGAACAATTCAATTTGGTAAATATGTATTTAAATACCTTCTCTGTTAAATTCCTGATGCTATTTCTAATAAGCATCATGATAGGAGCAGAAGATATTTTCTACCTTTGGAGGAAAAGACTTGTTTATGCCAGGTTCTCTCATTTGTTGTTTGCTTTTTACTTTAATTATATAATTATGTAATTGATGCTCTTACCTTTGTTTTTGAGCTTTGCAATATTTTCCTTTCTTTATATTTCGTTTAAATAGAGATCTTTAGAGATATTATTGTGGCATGTCTAATTAGGAGACATATTTGAAACTATTAAATTCTTTTATTTCCAATTATTAATTTTAGTGAACAAGCAATGATTAAGCTCCAACTTGGTGCAAAACTCTGCAATGGGCACACAGAGATAAGAGGTACAATGGAATTATGTTGGTAGAAGAAAGGTGTATAAGCTATTTTCCCTGAATTCAAAAGTTTTTTCCATATTGTTAGGGAACCATTAACTAATGACAGAAGTGATGTAATGACTTGGTCAGTAAGATATGCATATACATATATATGTGTATGTATGTATGTATGTATGTGTGTATAAATGTATATCTTGCCTGTGTCTGATACTCATTAATTCTAAATTGCTGATTAAAAAATTAGTCCCTTAGCATCTAATAGTTAAAAATCTGAATGTTGTCACAGTATGTAAAATTGTAAGTCTGCTATGTCAAGGTCTATCTCCTACAACGAAACTAGTGACTTGGTCTGTGTCAATACTACCTGGTCAACTCAGTGATAGCACCAATAAATTCCCTTACTGGGATCAACAAACCATAAGATAAGAGACATCTTAGATGAAGAGAGAGCAGTCCTTTGACTATTTGTAAAGATTTCCTCTCTAGCCCGAGTTGGATTCTTGTCAATAGAAATTTGGAACAAATATTATTAGTTATGAGAGTATCATATTACAGAACTGTGTCATCTGGGTGAAATCTTTATTGGTTACCCAAATACATCCAAAATTTTATATCAGAGTTGGCATTTGTAAGGATGGGTTACTGGTAAGATCCTAGAGAACAAAACTTCATTTATAAAACTAACTTTGCTATATCATTTTTAGCCTAAGAAAATTATGGTTAAAAAAGAAAGTTATGGTTAACAATCTATATGTAATCTATGTAACTGTAAATGTTTTGACATGCATATAGATATGTACGTCAAAAGGAGGGTGAGTATATGATGAAGGTTTCATAGGAGGAACAGATTTCCAAACATTAGTCATCAGGGGAAGATTCATGAGGAACCAGGACTTGAGCCTCTAAGTTGAAAGGGACAATTACGATTGAGCCATCGTAGAGAGAACACAAGACTAAAAGTCAAAAGATTTGGATTCTGTAAAAGTTTAATAGGTTTATCAAAACTATATTTCTGGTAAAGAAAGATTGATTGCTGTAGAGAGTACTCAGCCTTCACCTTTCAGTCATTTCATCATTATATTAGAAGTCAAGACTACTGGGTATCTCTCCCTATCTTAATGCTAAACTCAGAAAGAAAGTGATCAAGATGCTGCAAAACTTTCCGTGCCAGGAAGAGATAATTCATCAGATAGTATTGTTTAAGGATGATGGTCTGTAAGGGGTCATTTGGACACTTGATACTGGGTAATCTTCAATGTCAGGCTACAAAAGAGGTTAATAATTGTCCCTATTCTCTGTTTTTATATAAATATTTTCCTTCTTTCCCAATTTAAGTGTGGTCATTACTTTAATAGCCTCCATTTATAGGTTAGAGATAATATCTTAGAGAATAAAATTTCAAACAATTAACTTATATTTTCTTTCAATTTTGTTTTTATCCTATATTTTTAAGTTTTTATCATTTTAGAGTTGACAATTCAGATCCCACCTTTCACTTGACCTCATTAAACTTCAGTTTCTTCATCTATAAATTAAGGAGTTGGAATCAATGACTTCTCAGGTTATTGCAGTTTTAAAGTTAAGACTGACTCCCTCAACTTAAATGCATATTTAAAAGTAAGCAAATCTGGGGAACCTCCAAAATGTCTAAAAATCTGAGTCTCAGTGAAGGGAAATAAATTTAATTAAGGAAACCAAATTTTTAAAGAATAGAGCTAGTTTAAAACCCAAGTCTTGATTCATTTTGCATCAATTTTTTCCCACTGAAATGAATGGATAGTCAGTGAAATAGTTTTTGGTTGATACCTAATTTAACTTACTCAGGTTACCAAGTATTTATTAATCATGATTATGCCAGGCACTATAATAAGTATTTTGATTTAGAATTGGCTGGCCATTTTTTTGAGATCATTAAATCCAATCCCTTCATTTTAGAGATGAAGAAATTGAGGATCAGAGAGGGTAAGTGTTTGCTAAAGGCCAAAAAACTGGGAACAATACAGGTTGTTATAAGACAAGGCCCAAATGAGGGGGGTGGAAAGAGAATAAAGCTCCAAATCCAGGCCTTTCTCCTCATTTGCAAATTTCTATTCATCTCCATAAAAACATCTGCCAACCCAAGGCATTGTCAATGCCAGCCATTCAGTGGAAATCATTTATAATCAGCTTCTTGTAATCTGGAGTTGCTGCCAGCTAAAGTGTTTATGGTGCTCACTGGAGCTCAGTAAGACCTTCCTCTTTGTTAGAAGGGAATATGTAAATGTTTGTTGCAGTTCTGTGTAGTAAACTTCCCAGAAGGGATGACAGGCCCATAACTATTTTCTTTTTCTCTATCTGTAAGCAACACAGGCCTGGATATTTGGAGACTTAGACTCAGATGATCATAGATTTAGATAGAGCTGGAAAGGACTAAAGAGATCATTGAATCAAATCCCTTTACTTTACAGTTGAAGAAACTGAGTCTCAGAGACATTATATAACCTGCCAAGAGTCATTCATTATCTAGTGTGCCATTTTTCATTTGTTTCTGTCCTATTGTGATACCATTTGGAGTTTTTCTTGGCAAAGACTCTGGAATTTTTTTGCCAATTCCTTCTCCATCTCATTTTACAGATAAGAAAACTCAGGCAAATAGGGTTAAGTGTCTTTCCGAGTTTCACAGAACTAGTGTCTGAGGTCAGATTTGAACTCAGGAAAATAATTCTCCCTGCTTCCAAGTCTAATGCTTTATCCATTGTACCATCTACCTGCCTGGTATGCTATATGTTACAGTTATGGCCTTCAAAAAAAAAAACCAATAAGAAAATACTGCCTACACCATAACAATTACTGTGCTAGGCACTAGCAAAGCAATCCCTACGATCAGAACTTGCTAGGTTGGACAGTGGAGAGAATACTGGTCCTAGAGTCAGACATATTTGAGTTAAAATATGAACTCAGAAACTACTGGCTATGTGACTCCAAAGCAAGTCATTTAAACTCTGGCTACCTCTATTTTCTGAACTATAAAATGGGAATAATAACAACCATGGCACCTCGCTCTCAGGACTGTTGAGGATCAAATGAGATTCTATTTATAGAGCTCTTAGCAAAGAGTCTAATACATAGAATTTAATAAGTGTAATTTTGACAATCCCAAAATAAAGACAAACTACATAAATATAACATGAATAAGGATATACATATACATATATATATACATACATTTATATCTGTATATGTATGTCATCTATATAAGGTTTAGGAGGTAATTTAGGAGGCATGGCATTTGCAATTGGGGAGATTAATACAGGTTTCAAGCAGAAAATGAGTTGCTTCTCATAGGAAGAGAGGTACTTAATGATGTTGAGATAAGGAACACATGCATTCTAGGCATGGGGGATGGCTATTACAAAGGCATATCAATGGGAAATGGAATGTCCCCTCTGAGAAACAAGAGAGGAAGCCAATTTGGCTGAAGGCAAATGTAGGTGGAGAAGAAATGTCTAATGAGGCTGAAAATGTAGGTTGAAGAAAGACAGTGAAGGAATTTAAAAGCTAAATAGAGTGTCTATATTTTATACTAGAGATTTTAAGAAATTTCTAGACCAGTTAGCAAAACATTATATAGTGAATAAGAATGTTAGTTTTGGGGAGGCTAGGTGGCATAGTGGATGGAGCACCAACCTTGGAGTCAGGAGTACCTGAGTTCAAATCTGACCTCAGACACTCAATAATTACCTAGTTGTGTGGCCTTGGGCAAGCCACTTAACCCCACTTCCTTGAAAAATCTAAAAAAAAAAAAGAATGTTAGTCTTGGAGATGAGACCTGGATTCAAATTCCACCTTATAAACTATGTTTGGGAAAAGTTATCCATTCAGAGATTGTTTTCTCCTTTAAAATAACAGTGTTAGGATTTGAGAAGGTTTTGCAAAAAATTTAGATGAGCATATGGGTACCATAGTTTATTTTTAAAGGGCATTGTTAAGATGGAGTATATTTAGAAAGGGGCAACAAACATGGTAAAGGGTTTTGAATCTCTGACATCTGAAGATCCTTTGAAGGAACCGTGTATATATTACCTGGAGAAAAGTTAGATGGAACATAACAGCTATCTTAAAGTATTGGAAGGGCAACCATGGAGAAGAGAGATCTATTTTGTGTAGACTCAGAGGATGAACCAAGAACGATGGTTGAAAATTGTAAGAGGCCTATTTGTCAGGACAGACATCTCAATAATTATGGGTTGGATCCATCGGCTGCAGAAGTTTTTGAACTCTCTAATTCTGTAATTCTGGGTGAGAAGTGAAACAGGTTTCCTGTGAGAAACAACCCTTCCCTTGGCACATTTAGGTTATACCATCACCTATGGGCCTTAATCATTTCCTTAGTAGGGAAACTCATATGACACAGGTCAAGGCTATGGGTTTTATAGAAGCCAGTAAATGATTGACTCTATCTTTGACTTCATAGATGGAAAATCATTTTCAACAGTACAGGTAATTCGTGTGGGTATCTGTAAGAGTGGTCTTTGCAAGATACTTAAATGTTTAAATAAGGCCACAGGAATCAAAGGGATGCAAGGAACTTCATTGCATTGTAACCTTCTGTCTTATGAGAAAGATCTATTTAATCTATTATTAGTTTAATTAGTTTAGTCTATTATTAGTTCATTTAAATTGAACAGATATTTATTACAAGAAAAATTTAAATATATCTTGGTTCCCCTGGACCCCACTTGCTTTCTAAGAACTGTGCCTTGTGTTTTACAGAAAAAAATTGAGGCCATATACTATGAATTTCCTCATCTTTCTTTGCATTTCATCACCTCATTCATTCATACCTATGTGGCCATCTCATCATTTACTATGATCTCCTAGGATGAGATGACCTTATTCTTTACCTAGGTGAACCCTTCTCCTTATTCAAATGATCCTATTCCATCCCATATTCTTCTACTATTGACTTTAGTCTCCATACTTTCATTTATTTTCATCTCCCTGTCCACTGGCTGCTTTGCTACTTACTACCTTCAGACAGCTATGTCTTCCGTATTCTCAAAAAAGTTCTTTTTTGTAGTATTTCTCTAAAATCAAGAGTGAGCATTATCTGCAATGGAGATAAAGTAGAAACTTTTTCCAAGGATGGAAAGTAAAATTCAAAATCATATTAAAAATATTACCTATTATATTAAAATAAAAACATTTTTACGAATAAAAATGAACAGGCAAAAAACTACAATTCTGCAGATGATATGATGGTTTACTTAGAAAACACTAGAGAACCAATTGAAAAACAAGTTGAAATAATTAAAATTTTCAAAAAGTTGAGGGATATAAAATAGAGACACATAAATAATAAATATTTCTATATATTACCAAAAAAAACAAAGAGATAGAAAAAAACCTTGCATTTAAAATAACTACAGACAATACAAAATACTTTGAAGTCCATCTGTCAAGACAACCCAGGAGATATATGAACACAATTAAAAAACAATTTTCTTACAAATGCAGCTAGAATTTAAAAATTGGTGAAATATTAATTGATAAACTAATGTAATATAGCAAAACTGATAATTCTACCTAAATTAATTTACTTATTTACCAATCAAACTACCAGAGAATTATTTTATAAAGCTAGAAAAAAAAATAACAAAATTCATCTGGAAGGTCAAGAATATCAAGGAATCAAGGAAAAAAAGAAGAAAAACAACTTAGTAATACTGTATTTCATATTATATTGTTGTTCAAACATTCAGTCATATCCCATTTTTCATGATACTGTAACTCAGTTGTCCGTGGGATTTTCTTGGCAGAGATACTGGAGTAGTATTGCCATTTTCTTCTGCATTAAAACTATATTATAAAGTGATAAACATCAAAACTATCTGGTGATCTCTGTCTTCTTGATATTTTCTTCCCACCAGATTTTTCAGGATACCACTAGTTCTGACTCCGTTCACTCCCTCTCAGTCTCTTTTGCTGGATTCCCTCTCGGACCAACCTCTCTAACTGAAGGCATCCCTCAGGATTTTCTACTAGCCTATCTTCTCTTCTCCCTCACTACTTCATTAGGTGATATCCTCTATTCCCATGCATTTAATTATCATTTCTTTTTTTTTTGGATATTTTAAAATTTATTTATTTTCATTGATTTGTATATACATATTTCCAAGTTACAAAGTTTCCCTTTACCCTCCCTTCCTACCCTCCTCCCCTCAGCTGGGAACAGTCAGGTTAGCATTTTATATGAATATTTTGTTAAACATATTTACAAATTAGAAATTTTTGGCATGAGGAATTAGGATTAACGGAAAGATGATTTTTATAAAGTGTGCATCAGATTCAGTAGGGGTGCTTTTTTGTGTGTTTTATTTTGTTTTGTTTATCTTCCTCTGTTTGGGAATAATATAGTCAATAATCTGTCAAATATGGTTGTCCTAGCTTTCTGGACGCCAAGAGGGGCTGCTTCCATGAAGGTTGCTCATCTCATAATGTTGATGTGTAAATTGTTCTCTTGTCTCTACTCTCTTCGCTCAGCATCAGATCCTGTAAGTCATTCCATGTTTCTCTAAAGTCTGACCATTTATGGTTTCTCATAGAACAATAATATTCCATAGTTTTCATATACCATAACTTGTTCAGCCATTCCCCAATTGATGAAGACATCCCCTCAATTTCCAGTTCTTTGCCACTATAAAGAGAGCTGCTATGAATATTTTGGAAATGTAGGAATTTTCCCATTCTTTGCAATTTCTTCAGGATATAAGTTCTAGAATTGGAATTTCTGGGTTGAAGGGTATGAACAATTTTATTGCTCTTTAGGCATAGTTCCATATCACTATCCAGAAAGGTTGGATGCATTCACAAACTCCACCAGCAATGCACCAAAGTCACAATCCTCCCAATACCTCTAAACATTGGTCATCTTCCCTTTTTTTCATCTGGGCTAATCTGATAGGTGTGAGATGATACCTCAATGTTATTTTAATTTGTATTTCTCTAATCAATAGAGATTTGGAGCATTTTTTCATATGATTATATATAGCTTTAATTTCATCATTTGAAAATTGTCTATTCATATCATTTGATCATTTGCCAACTGGGGATTAATTATCATTTCTATTCCAATGATCTTAAATCTACTCATGTTTCCCCAATGTCTCTACTAACCTCCATCTTCACATCTCTCTGCCTTTCAGAATCTCAATATGTATATCCTTTTGATATATTAAACTTAATATGTCCAAAATAGAATTCATTTTCTTTCCCCATAAATCCTACCGTCCTCCCTTCTC
Source organism: Macrotis lagotis (assembly GCF_037893015.1). Lineage (NCBI taxonomy): Eukaryota > Metazoa > Chordata > Mammalia > Peramelemorphia > Peramelidae > Macrotis > Macrotis lagotis. The sequence goes on along the minus strand of NC_133666.1, from coordinate 608,053,933 downwards.
TATTACTGTAGAAGGCAATACTATCCTCCCTCACCCTCAGAATCACAAACTAGGAGTCATTCTGTATTTCTCACTATCTCTACCTTTCTCTCCACTGAGAATTATGCTGTCATTTCTTCAAGTCTAGATTATCACAGTAGTCTGCTAGTGGGTCTGTTTGCCTCAAGAGTCTCTTCATTCAGTCACTGAGATTGTTTTCCTACAACACAGGTCCCATCATATCCCACATCCCCACTCCAACTTAATAAATTCCATTGGCTGCCTACTGTCTCTAGGAGCAAATATAAAATTACCTGTTTGAAATTCAAAGTCCTTTATAACCTAGACCCCTCCTACATTTCTAGTCTTCTTCCACCCATACTCTGTAATATGTGTTTTTCAGTTCAGTGGCACTGGCATCCTGGATGTTCCATAAGCAAGACAGTCCATCTCTCAGCTCCAGATATTTTCTTCTCCATTTCTGGAATGTTGACCCCACTCTGTTGAGACTACTGACCACCCTGGCTCCTTTGTAATTCTCAACTAAAATCTCTCCTTCTATAGGAAACTTTCCTCAACTCTTTTTAATTCCTATATATTTTGCATAAAGTTTGCTTAGTATATATTTGTTTTCTTTGACTCTTCCATTAAATTATAAACTCCTTGAAAGCAGAGATTCTTTTGACTCTTGTATCCCCAGTATAATAGTTGCTTAATAAACATTTATTTACTATTGATATTTGGCTCCTGGTTTTAAAATGATAGGCAATGGGAGAACAGATTTGTTCAAAAAGAATTTTTTTTAAATTAACAAACATTTGTTACCCCCTACAAAATAGCGAGGGAATGAAACTTTCTTTTAACAAGTATACATATACAAGTAAAACAAATTCTCACATTGAGCATTAAACCTTCTTTTAACAAGGGTGTGTGTGTATATTTATACACACACAAGCAAAGCAAATTTTCACATTGTTTTGTCTCAGAGTAAACCATGATGGCCTCATCTCTCTGTCAGGGGTAGAAGGTATGGTTCATTAATGGTCTTTTGGAATATGGTCATTACTTTGATCAAATAGCTCAACTGCTTCAAGGATTGTTTATTTTTATAATGTTATGCTTATTGTACAAATTATTGTGAGAGAGCTGATTTTCAGAGGATCAGGAAAAAGCCAGGCACTAATGAACTAAAGCTCAGTAGAGAAAGACATATCAGAAGTAAGAATCTCTCAAGAACTGAATTTGGAAAATTCAAACACAATTCTGGTGAATAAGAAAAAGATAAATTGTTTTGATTTGTGGTATCAAATTGAGATAGGAATGGGAGCCACTAACCTGTATGGAATGATTCCTATTGACCAAATATTGTCTTAGAAAAACTAGCTAACAATATTATTCGTATTTTATTGTATTTTTATTTATTTTGATAAATATTTCCAACTTAGATTTTTGTCTGGTTTCAGTCACACTTGAGAGTGTTATGTCAACTCAGGTCACATGTTTTTGATACCTCTGGTCTAAAGGGATTCATGTGGAAACACAGGGACTATTTACTAAAAATAGAATCAAAGACAGGTAATATGATGAATATAGACTTGTGACATCCTTGTATGAATAATATGAGGAAAGTCAAAGATCCTAATGGGCTTAGACCAGTGGATGAGACTCAGTGGGAAATTTTTGTTGCTTGGTTTTTATTTGTTCTTTACCTACATTGAGAAAAGGACAGTCCTAGACTTTTTGCTTAGAAAATTTCAGATACATGCCAGCTTTCCAGGCTGTTATTCACTGGATCCCAGATGTTCTGAGAAGTTTTGTCTATGGGTCCTTTCATCTTTTTAGCTGACTTTTCACCAAGGCAGCAGGTTTAAATTGGGAAAAGGTAGCTAAATGCCAAGGAAGGAGAAAAATATATGAGAACAGGCCATGGGAAAGAGATTGGGGGAAGAGAAGTAGGAGGTGAGAGAGAGAGAGAGAGAGAGAGAGAGAGAGAGAGAGAGAGAGAGAGAGAGAGAGAGAGAGCCATTAAATTGTGCTCAAATTCATTAACTCAATGAAAGAAATTAATCAACTCAGTCTGGAAATAATGTTTTCTGGTATATCCTTTAAAAAAGTATCAGAAGACCTTGATTCAGTCCTTTTCTGAGGCTTCCTACATGTGTGACTTAGGGTATGGGTCACTCAGCCTTCCTCAGTATGTCTCCTAATGTAGTAAAACAAATGAATTGGAGTAGAGGACTTTTTAGCTTCTGTCCAGTTCTAAATCTCTGATGCAATAATATTGGGTTGCTTTTATTTTGAATAACTATATTAAAGCAAACAAAAATTATAAAGCCTATCAATACCAAACCCTCCCCCCAAAACCTCTTATGCTTCTTTAGATGACTTTTGAATGTTTTGAGGTATTTTTTGAGTTCTTGAGGGCACCATAATATGTCTATCATAGAGCAATAAAATTACATTCCTTAGCAACAACATTAAGAATACACTGCTTCTGAAATTAATGAGATAGCATAAAAATTAAAACATATAAAACAGGAATAGAAAAGAACATTAATCCTGATAGTGATCTTAGAATCCAGAATATTGGAAAGTAGTTAGAAAGTAGAATGTCCAAATGGAAACCATACATGTTAGAGCTAGAATGGATTATTTTTTTGTTGTCTTTGATGATTCCTCCTTTTGCAGATGAGGAAACTGAGTTAAATTGACTTGCCCATATATATTCTAATAATATACTATTAATAAGTATGCCAATATTAATAATATATTAAAATAGCAATTTGGAAAATAGTATAGCCATGATATATCACTACTATTAATAGTATACTATATCATATAGTAATAATAATAATAATAATAATAATAATAATAATAATATAGCATAATATGCTATTACTGCTAATAGTCTAGCTGGGTTCTGGGTACCTCTGATTCTTGAATATTTTCTTTACCAAAACTGTCATGACTCATTACTAAGAAAACCAATTGTAGACCCAAAAGTTCCTGATTGATAAAGTAGAGCACTCTCTTCTATGATAAGTTGCCTGACATCACCATTTTCAAAGTTTCATTTCAAATAACTGAATTCAATTTAACCTAGAATCTTACTGCTCATATTATTCTGACCCAACACCTAGAGTGTGAATTGTTCTATGGTCTAACCGATTAATATAGCTTTCAATTAAAATGGTGATAGCTCAAAGCTACAAATAATCAATTATTTTGAATGCAAAACAGGCAATACCTATTGTGTTTTTCTCTTATTTTCCCCAGGATTATAGCTGAACTGGGTTTCAACTTTGACTATCACTGAACCTTTCCATGATCTTTTATGTCACTATTTTATTTTCTTATTTGCAAATCAAGGGAATTGGATGCTTTTGACCTTGGTCTTTGGCCAATAAAAGAGGTCATTGACCATATCCAATTTTCTAGCATTCGATGTTCTAAGGGTTCCACGCGCTCTAAATATTCTTTGTTCTAACATGCAATGGTGTCTTCTAGCTCCAGTATTTTAGGTTCTAAAATTCTATGTCCTGTTGCCTTGTTGTAAGATTTTATATTTAGGGGGTCTTCCTCTTCTACTCTTCTAGTTATTTTTTTCAATTATTCTGCCCTCTAAAGCCCTTCAAAGTTATGAAAGCCTAACTAGGCTTTCTAATGTCCAGTTACCTCAGATCAGAGATATATTGCTACACAAAGCAAGTGTGATCAAAAACAGAACCATTTCAACTGTGGTTGCTAGTTGGTTACAATTATTCTAGGTCATTATTCACAAAAGGCCAGTTTTTGTCCAAACTGCTCCCAAATCCCTGAGGACAAAAGAAGATGAAAAACAGCAGAGGGTATTGAGTTGGCTACTTCCAAGCCCAAATAAATAAAACCCCAAACCTCTGAACTCCTTCACAGTTGTGCCAGAAGTTTATGGAAGAAACCTAAAATGAGAACAGATGACATAAGTTAAAAACTAATGCTTAACTGCAGGATATAAGTCTGTTGTCATTTATTTTATCATCAAATCAGAATAGAAGAGAGTGCGGGGTGGGGGGTGGAGGATAGAGGGAAAGAGAGAAGTTGGTAACCAAAATCTTACATTCTTTTTTTAATATTCAAAGTAGAGGAAAAAATTGGATTGATTTGAACAGAGTTGTTTCTCCTCTGTTCCTGTTGTCATCTTTGATCTTCTAATTCTTATCCTCTCTCCCCCATGCATTGTGAGTATTGTAATTAATTTTTTTCTGCTAATATAAGATTTCTTTATTTTGTTCATTCTTCTGAGTAGAGAATGACAGAACTTCCTTTTCCAGGGTTATCAACAGAATGCAGGTGAATATAGGTTTGGCGTAGTGTGAGCAGTTGTCTAGAAATAAACAAAAAACAGCAAACTAGAAAAGATGATTTCCCCACATGGAAATTTTACAGAGGATTCTTGGATGTGGCATCCTTCTCTTAGTAGTTTTAGTAATTATAAAGGGAAGTATAGAATGAATAGTATTGGAGAATGAGTAAAAGGTCTGTGAAGGAGAATAGAAAAGCAGGCAATATGAAACTGTGGAAATGGTTTTGTAGTCAAAAGACTAGGGTTCAGCTCCTACTTAACAGCTATGTGATCTTGAACAAATCATTTAACTTTCCTAACTGTTATTATTAACTATAAATAAAGGGGGTTGGATTATGTAATTGCTGAATAACCTCCTAGATCTCTTAATCAATATTCTCGTATACAAATCTCCAATTTCTTTCCAAATCTGGAATACAGCATTTCACATTTCACTATTCTATGTTAAAAAATAGAAGGTTCCTTCCAACTCTTTAGCAATCTGTGCTCTAAAATTCTGTGTTCTAAGAACCCTTCTGTTTCCAACATCATATGTCTTTTCTGCTCTTTGGAAAGGATTAAGATGGTTTCTTTTTTTTCCATCTTTGATTATACATTTCATAAAATCCATTAAAGTGACTTTTTTGTGTTTTCTTTCTACTTCACAGCTTTCCTCCAAGTAATTGAAATACCCACTCTGATCAATAGAAGAGAGTTTGAAAAATGATTTTTTGGGCTATGATTTCTATTACTTTATTTAAAAAATTAGTTGGGGGTGAATAGAGCACTGGCCCTGGAGTCAGGAGTACCTGAGTTCAAATATGACCTCAGACACTTAATAATTACCTAGCTGTGTGGTCTTGGGCAAGCCACTTAACCCCATTGCCTTGCAAAAACCTAACCCCTCCAAACCCATTAGTTTATAGACAATTTCTTATCAATTCCTTATCAATTGATCAATTAATCAATCCATAATTTAAAAAATTATCAAACATCTACTATGAACAGTAATATACTATATCATACACTAGTGCCAGGAAGACAAAAGTAAAACATGTGCACTAAAACACTTGAATTCCAATGAAGCTAAAATGTATATATATATATATATATATATATATATATATATATTATGAGTATATATATATATATACATATATATATATATGGTACTCAGTGTATTGTGGGAGAAAAGCTCACACACTTAAAAGAAACTTCAAAATTTTAGGGAGAATGGTCACTTAGAACCCTTTCTTGTCTTAATGATTTAATTGCATCTGAAGAATATTTTAGTTCAAGCTTTGACACTCACTGTGTGACTTTGGATAAATGATGCCTTTCCTTTCATACCCCCAGTTTCTTCATCTGTAAAATAAGGACATTATACTTGCTGATCACTGTGTTATATGTGATTTCATAGCTTTATTGTGCCAGAAAGAATGGCAATTGTTTGCTTCAGTACTGATACTATGTAGGGATATAATTCCCTGTTACTGTTCTTTGATTTCTGAGAATTTGCCACTATTTCTGAAAGGACTGGTTGGAGAACAATTTCTACAGATGCCTCTGTCACAGCACCTCATTGCACAAACAGATTTTATGTTTTGGGTTCAGAATGTCTTGTAAAATTTTTAATTTACAAAATGCTTGATCTCATTTATTCTAGGAGTACTCAATTTAAGTAGCTCAAATGCTATGTATAGATACAAAAGGGAAAATGTATAGAAGGGCCTTTTTTATTCACTTGACAGGTGTTAATTGAGCACCTATTTTTACATAGCTTCTGAAAGGATTTTCATTTACTTTACCATTTGATTTTCTCAACAATCTTGAAAGATAGGGAATTACAACTATTAGCTTGATATTTAAATGTTTTTTAAGCAAGTACTCTTAACCCTATTTACCTTTGTTTCCTCATCTGTAAAAATGAGCTGGAGAAGATGGCTAATCATTCCATTATCTTTGCCAAGAAAACACCAAATGGAGTCATGAAGAGTTAGACACAACTATAAACAATAAATAAAGAAACTGAAGTCAAGGAAAATCAAGTGCTTTGCTCATAGTCATAGAGCTAGAAAAGATGAGAGCCAGTATTCAAATGTACATTTTGTAACACCAAGACCCTCTGTGTTCTTTTCATTACACTAAATTGATTCATAAGTGACAAATCAAACTGTGCATAAATGTGAACTGTCATATACTTATAAACAATCCATTCTTTTTTTTTTAGGTTTTTGCAAGGCAAATGGGGTTAAGTGGCTTGCCCAAGGCCACACAGCTAGGTAATTATTAAGTGTCTGAGACCGGATTTGAACCCAGGTACTCCTGACTCCAGTGCGGGTGCTTTATCCACTACACCACCTAGCTGCCCCAAAACAATCCGTTCTTAAGGGAGGTAGTTAGGTCCAGTTATTTTGTGCTGAATTTGAAGAGGAGCTCTGTTTAAATCTCAGCCCTGCCACAATGCTTGGGGCCATCTAATGCAAGTCACTTACTCTCTGAGGCTGCAGTTTCCTCATCTGTTAAAGGAAGGAGTTAGACTAGATGACCTCTAAATTCCCTTGCAGCATGAAATCTATGCAACTGAACCAAAATTCACCTGCAATTCAATACTATGTAGTTAAGAGAGGAAGACAATTTAATTCCCTTCTAAAATCTACTATGCAACTACTATGTACAAAGTACTGTCCTAGCTGCTATGCACATGAAGACAGAAGAAAAACATTTATTTTTTTCAAGGAGTTTAGATTCTGATTACTATCAGGTTATTGCCTCACACTCTTGACTCAAGCATATTTCCTTCCTGGAGACTCATTTCCTCCTTATAAAAAATTAAGAATCCCTCCTTCAGTATCCCAAATTCATATCCCATTCAGTATCACATCATCCAGTCTTTTTTTTTTTTTTTCCTTTTCAGCCTCAATATTTTATTTTAGAGGAAGATATGGAATCATTCCAGTAGGGAGGATACTGAACTGATAGGATTTATTCATCTGACTTTCCCCTTATGGAAAGCAGAATTATCTCCATTTTCTTTCTATCTCCCAGGAATGGCATGGATATTAAGTGAGCTGGGCTCTTCAAAAGCATTAATACTGAGATTTCATGAGTAGAGGAGAATAATTTCATGAATTAAGAGAGGAGCAATTGGACAGTTATAATCTTCTTTCTAGTAGTGGTGGTAATGTCAATTTGATTATTATTCTCTGAGGAAGAGGCAGATGGTAAAATGGACACATCAGCTAATTTTGGGGGGATGTTTGAATGGACTGAGTCTGGGATCAGCTAGATTTAGAGGGCTGATATGAAGCTTCACTTACTTCTAATTCACAGGCAGGGTTGTCATCCAGTCTTTATTTTGAGGAATAATGAGAATGTACATCCTTATTCATTCATTCATTCGTTCATCATTTATTTATTTATTTTATTTTTTTATTTGTTTGTTTGAATTTTACACCTTTCCCCCACTTCCACAGAAGGCAGTCTGATAGTCTTTACATTATATTGACCAAAATTGAATGTGTTGAGAGAGAAATAATATTCTTAAGGAAAAAAAATATAAGTCATAGCAAAATTACATAAGATAACTTTTTTGAAAAATTAAAAGCAATAGTCTTTGGTCTTTGTTTGAACTCCACAATTCTTTCTTTGATTACAGAAGGTATTCTCCATTGCAGATACTCTAAAATTGTTCCTGATTGTTGCATTGATGAAATGAGCAAGTCCATTAAAATTGATCATCAACCCTATGTTGCTGTTAGGGTGTACAATGTTCCTCTGGTTCTGCTTATCTCACTCAGCATCAGTTCATACAAATCCTTCAAGGCTTCTCTGAATTCCCATCCCTCCTGGGTTTTTAATGGAATAATAGTTTTCCATGATATACCACAATTTGTTCAGTCATTCCACATTTGATGGACATTCATTCAATTTCCAATTCTTTGCCATCACAAACTGAGCTGCTATGAATATTTTTGTGCAAGTGATGTTTTTACCCTTTTTCATGATCTCTTCAGAATATAAATGTAGTAGCAGTATTGTTGGATCAAAGAGTATACCCATTTTATTGCCCTTTGGGCATTATTCCAAAGTGCTCTCCTAAAAGGTTGGATGAGTTTACAATTCCAACAATATATTAGTGTACATCCACATCCCTTCCAAACTTGACTATTGTCTTTTCTGTTCACATTGGCCAGTCTGAGAGGTGTGAGGTGCCTCAGAGATGCTTTAATTTACATTTCTCTAATCAGTAAGGATTAAGAGCAATTTTTCATATGACCATGGATTGCTTTGATGTCCTCATCTGTAAATTGTTTCTGCCTATTCCTTAACCAGTTGTCAATTGGCTTTTATAAAATAAATTTGACTCAGCCTCTATATATTTTAGAAATAAGTCTTTTGCCAGAAATATTAGTTGTAAAAATTGTTTCTCAATTTACTATATTTCTTTTGATCTTGGTTACAGTGGGTTGGTTTCTGCAAAAGCTTTTTAATTTAATGTAATCAAAATTATCTAGTTTCTTTTTAATGATGTTCTCCATCTCTTCCTTGGTCATAAACTGCTTCCCTTTCCATAGATCTGACAGGTAAACTATTTCTTGAACTCCTAGGTTGCTTATAATATTGTCTTTTATGTCTAAATCCTGTACCCATTTTGATCTTATCTTGACATAGGGTATGAGGTGTTGGTATAATCCAAGTTTCTGCCAGACTACCAATTTTCCCAGCAGTTTTTATTGAAGAGAGTTTTTATTCCAGAAGCTAGACTCTTTGGGTTAATCAAAAGTAGATTACTATAATCATTTCCTGCTGACTCTTTTGCAACTAGTCTATTCCTACTGATCTACCATTCTATTTCTTAGGCAATACCAGACAGTTTTGATGATTGATGCTTTATAATATAATTTTAGATCTGGTAGGACTAAGCCACCTTCTTTTGTACTTTTTTTCATTAAATCCTTGGAAATTCTTGACTTTTTATTTCTCCATATGAATTTACTAACAATTTTTTTCCTAACTCATTAAAATAATTTTGTGGAATTTTGATTGGCAGGGCACCAAAGAAGCAGTTTAATTTAGGTAGATTAGTCAGTTTAATTATATCAGGTAGATTTGTCATATATATATATGTATACATATATTCATGTATACATATATATATATATATATACATACATATATATATACATATATATATATACATACATATATACATACATATATATATATATATAAAATTTAATTTAAATATCCACTGGCAGTTGATATTATGTGAGAAGCATTTTGTAGTTGTTTTCACAGAGTTCCTGTGTCTACCTTAGCAGGTAGACTCCCAAGTATTTTAGATTGTCTGGTTTATTTGAATGAGATTTCTCCTTCTAGTTCTTGCTGCTGTATCTTCCTAGTAAAATATACAAATGTTGAGGATTTATGAGGATTTATTTTATATCCTATGACTTTGCTAAAGTTGATAATTGTTTCTAGTATTTTTAAGATGATTTTTTAGGATTCTCTAGGTATACCGTCCTATCATCTGCAAAAAGTGAGAGTTTTGTTTCTTCCTTCCCAGTTCTAATTCCTTTAATTTCTTTTAATTCTCTTATTTCTGAAGCTAACATTTCTAACACAATATTGAACAGTAGTGGTGATAATGGGCATCCTTGTTTCACTCCTGATCTTATTGGGAATGCTTCTAGTTTATCCCCATTGCATATAATGCTTGTTCATGGTTTCATATAGAAACTGCTTATCATTCTAAGGAATAATCCATTTATTTCTATACTCTAGTGTTTTTGATAGGAAAGGATGCTGTATTTTATCAAAGGCTTTTTCATCATCTATTGAGATAATCATATAATTTCTGTTGGTTTGTTACTGATATAGTTAATTATACTAACAGTTTTCCTAATATTGAAGGAACCCTGCAATTTTAGGATAAATCCTGCTTGGTCAAGGTGTATTATCATAGTGATAACTTCCTGTAGTTGCTTTGCTAAAATTTTCTTTAATATTTTTGCATCTATATTCTTTAGGGAGATGTATAATTTTCTTTCTCTGTTTTGGTATCAGCACCACATTGGTGTCATAGAAAGAGTTAGGCAGAGTTCTGTCTTCACCTATTTTGCCAAAGACTTTATATAGAATTGGAACCAATTCTTCCTTAAATGTTTGATAGAATTCACTTGTGAATCTATCTGGCCCTGGATATGTTTTTTCTTAGGGAGTTCAATAATGGCTTGTTGAATTTCTCTTTCTGAGACAGAGTTATTTAGGTATTTAATTTTCTCTTCATTTAACCTGGGCAATTTATATTTTTAGACTAACTTAGATTATCAAATTTATTGGCATACAGTTGAACAAAATAATTCTGTATTGTTACAGATTTCACCTTTTTTCATTTATGATACTAACAATTTTGTTTTTTACTTTCTTTTTCTAAATCAAATTAACCTGAGGTTTATCAATTTTATTGTTTCTTTTCATAAAACCAATTTTTAGTATTATTTTTTGGTTCAATAGTTTTCTTGCTTTCAATTTTATTAATTTCTCCTTTAATTTTTAAAATTCCTAATTTGGTATTTAACTGAGATTTTTAATTTGTTCTTTCTCCAATTGTTTTTTAGTTTCATGTTTAGTTTGTTGATTTCCTCTTTTTTTCCCTATTTATTCATATAAACATTTAAGGATATATGTCCCTTGACAACTGCCTTCACTGTATCCGATAAGGTTTGGTATGTTGCCTCATTATTGTTCATTATCTAGGATGAAATCATTAATTCTTTCAAAAATTTTTAATTCAATCATTCTTTAAAGTGAGGTTATTTAGTTTCCAATTAGTTTTAGGTCTATCTCTGCCTGGCCCATTATTGCATGTGATTTTAATTGCATTATGATCTGAGAAAGATGTATTCACTATTTCTGCCTTTCTGCATTTGATTATTAGGTTTTTATGCCCTAGAACATGATCAATTTTTGTGTAAGTGCCATATACTGCAGAAAGAAATGCATATTCCTTTCTATCCCCATTCAGCATTCTCCAAAGGTCAATCATGTAGATTTTCTAACATCCTATTTATCTCCTTAACTTCCTACTTGTTTATTTTATGGCTAGATCTATCTAAATCTGAGAGCAGGAGGTTGATGTTTTCCATTAGTACAGTTTTGGTGTCTATGTCTTTTCCTCTAAGAATCTGGATACTATACCACTTGGTGCATACATATTTAGTATTGAAATTGCTTCATTGACTATGGAACCTTTTAGAAGGATATAGTTTCCTTCCTTATCTCTTTTATCTCCATTATCTCCTTATCTCCATTTTTGCAGCTGCTTTGTCTGAGATAAGGATTGCTGCCCCTGCTTTTTCACTTCAGCTGAAGCAAAATATATTTTTGCCCCATTTTTTTTCCTTTACTCTAAATGTATCTCTCTCCTTCAAATGAGTTTCTTGTAAGTAGCATATTGTAGAATCTTGGTTTTTAATCCAGTCTGCTATTCATTTATGTTTTATGGGAGAATTTATCCTATTCCCATTCAAAGTTATAATTACTAACTTTTTATTGCCCCCCCATACTTTCCTCTGTTTATACTTTTCCTTTTTTCACTTTATCCATATTCTCCAGTATTTTGTTCCTGAATATCACCACCTTCAGTGTGTTTACCCCCTTGTATCCAGCCCTCCTCCCCTTTCATTTCCCTTCCCTTTGCTCTCTTTTCTGCCCCCCCTCCCCATTTTCCCTTTTAATACTTGAAAGGTAAAAAACTTTCTTAACTGAGTGTGTATATTAACTTTAGGCCTAATATGATGATAGTATGATTCAGGCGGTTCTCACCGCCACCCTTCTTCCCCTCTATTGCAGTAGGTCCTTTGTACCTCTTTATGTAATGTGATTTACCCCATTCACTCTCTTGCATCCTCCTGTCTCTTTATTGTTCCCCCATTGTATGGAGATATCATCTTTAAATCATTCTATCAGAGTTACAAGTCAAGATTATCCATTACATCTGGCTAAGTATATTCTCTCAAATAGTTACAATTCTTGAGAGTTATGAGAATCTTTCTCACAGGTGGAGATATAGCCAGTTTCATCTTATTGGATAGCAGTTTTTTTCTTTACCCTTTTTTTGGCCTTTTCATGTGTCTCTTGAGCCTCCTGTTTGAAGTCCAAATTTTCTATTTAGCTCTGGTCTTTTAATCAGGAAAAGGTGAAAGTCTCCCATTTTGTTAATTGTCCAACTTTTCCTCTGATAGAGATGGCTTAGTTTTGCCAGATAGTGAATTCTTGGATCCATTCCATGTTCCCTTGCTCTTTGGAATATCTCATTCCCAGGTCCTTCAAACCCTTAATGTTGATGCAGCCAGGTCCTGTGTAGTCCGTACTGTGGCTCCTTGGTATCTAAATTTTTTCTTTCTGACTACTTGCAGGATTTTCTCTTTTATGTGGTAATTCTGGAATTTGGCCACAATATTCCTTGGTGTTTTCATTTTAGAATCCCTTTCTGGAGGGGATCAATGTATTCTTTCAATAACTATTTTGCTCTTTGCTTCCATGATATCAGGGCAATTTTCCATCATTAAATCCTGTAATATTGAGTCCAGGCTTTTTTTTTTTTTCTTTTCAATGTTTTCAAGAAGCCCAATGATTCTTGAATTGTCTCTTCTGGATCTATTCTCACGGTCAGTAGTTTTGTCAGTGGGGTAGTCTGCATTTTCTTTTATTTTGGGTTTTTTTTGTTTTTTTAACAGAATTTTCTTGTCTCAGGAAGTCATTAATTTCCACAGGTTCCATTTTTTTGTTTTAAAGAAGAATTTTCTTCATTTACCTTTTACAACTCCTTTTCCAATTGGTCAGTTCCATTTTTGAAGGAATTTTCTATTTGCCCAATTGAGGTTTTGAGAGAATTATTTTCTTTTTTACATTTGTCCAATTTTATTTTCCAAAGATTTGTTTTCTTGGTGTGAGATGTTAAATTTTTCTTGCAAATTGTTAATTTTCTCTTGACTTTCTTTTCCCAGTTTTTCCATTTGATTTTCAAACTCCTTCCTGATTTCTTCTAGGAAGTCTTTCTGTGCTTGAGATCATTTCTTATTCTCTTTAGAAGGTCTAGATCTGAGTTAGAATCTTTGGTTTCAAGGTAGTTTTCAATGGACCCCACTCTCTCCGCTGGCCTCTTTCATTTTCCTAGGATTTTTTGTTGGAGTGTGTTGAGCTGGTTCACACAGGTTTGGTGTTGAGACACAGAAAATCCTATCCCCTTCCTATTTCATTTACTTGGAAATAGTTAACTAAGTCCATCCTCTCTTCCAGTCTTCTCTTTTCCAAGATAAATACCTCAAAATTCTATCAACGAGTCCTCATATAGCACAAATGAGCAGATAGATGACGTAGTGTATAGAGCACTGATCTTGAAGTCAGGATGACCTGAGTTCAAATCTTACCTCAAACAGTCAACAATTACAACTTTGCCTTTTAACAAGTCATTTAACCATGATTGCTTCACATACAGAGCCATCTCTGGTTGTCCTGATTCATATCTGGACACTGGACCCAGATGGCTCTGGTGAAGAAAGTGAGACCTGGTGACTTAGTATAGCATCCTCTCACTCCAATCCAAATCATGTGCTTGTTATGACAGCACCTCCCCAGGGATGTCGTGGTCTTCTTGAGAACGAAGAATAAACAACTATATAGCATGATCTCAAAGTCATTCTTGTCATGCTTTCCTTTAATCCCTACAACATGGCAAATTCTAAAATTTGATACCCAAGTTGAACATAATATTTCCAAATTATTTTGACCATTGCAGATTTCTAGATTGTATATTTGTTTCCTCATTTGGCTTTTAGTCACCTCTGGTCCATGCATTTCTCTGGAATATTGGTAATAGCAGCAACTATATTCTTCTCCCGAGTGCTTATCTATTATTCCTACAACTTGGTGGGAGAAGTATCATCCTGGATGATACTTCCTGTTTAGCCATTACAGTATCATAGATGACCATCATTGAAACCTATGAGCCCAATATGATAGGTTATCTCACTGTTTCTCAATCAGGAAATTCTTGACTTCAGATATTCCTCAGACCTGGCATTCTTTCCCTCCTCATCTCTGACTTCTGACTTCCTTCAAGCCTGAGCTAAAATACAAACTCCATCTATACGCCTTCCCATTTCTCCTGTCATGTTATTGTCTTCCTTCTGATATTTATCTCCAAAATGTATCCTCTATATATCTTGTATGAAAATAATAGTGATAATAATATTAGTATTAATAACAGTAACAATAATAGTAGTAGCAATAGAAGTAATAATCATAGTAATACCTGTAATAGCTACAGCAATAATGATAATAATATAGCATTAATAATAATAGTAATACTAATTATAATAATAATAGCTAACATTTGTATAGTGGCTACTACAAATGTATCATTATGCTAAGAACTTAATGAGTATTATCTCATTTGACCTTCACAATAACCCTAGGAAGTAGGTGTCATTATTATTTCCACTTTGCAGAGTAGAGACTAGGATAAAGAAAGCTTAAGTGACTTGCACAGGGTCACACAGTTAATATAAATGTCTGAGGCTGGATTTGAAGTCAGGCTTTCCTGACTTGTGTTCATATTCTTTATCCACTGGGGCACCAAGCTGTTGCTTGCAGTTTATCTCCTATTAAACTGTGAGTTTCTTTAGAACAGGGACTACTTTTTTTGTTTACTTGTTTATCTTTTTAATTGTATGTTCCCATTGTTTATCAAGTTTCTAGAATATAGTAGGTGCTTTAATAGTGCTTATTAACTTGATAACTATCCTCAATGTACAAATGATTGGGATGAAATTAGCTATTATTGATTATCTACCTCAAAGGTGCATTTTGAGAATCAAATGAGATAATATGAAAAGCATTTTGCTAAATATATGACATCAATCATTGTTTTGATTGGTAATAATCTCATACATCAGACATATACTGCCATAGATAGTCTTATAATACATTTCTCCAAGCTCCTTTTTCAGCATATAGGGCCTGTCTATTAGGCTACTGCTAGTTAGATTAGTGGCACCTTCATTTCTTGATACTCTTTCCATTTAAAAGAAATAATAATGATAGCTAATGACTATATGGAGCTTTAATGTTTACAAAGTGCTTCACAAATGTTTTCACATTTGATTCTCACAACAGTTATGGGAGCAGGAAGCTATTATTATTCTCTATTTACAAATGAGAAAATGACACACAGAGGTTGGAGTGACTTGGCTAGGATCACACAGCTTTAAATGCTGAGGTCAGAGATGAACTCAGGTCTTTCTGACTTAAGGTCTAGCACTTCATCACTTCATCATCGAATTCTTCCTTAATACATGTGTAATCTTGAGAAAAGACAGTTAACCTTTCTGGTTGTTGGTTTTGTCAACTATAAAATCATAACATTGTACCAGATGACCTCAAATGTTTCTTCAAAGTTCTAAATCAGTTATCTTGGGATTTAAAAATCCCTTTTTTTGAGGAATATATATTGACACTTCAGTTTCAATTCAGATGGAGATGTTACTACCTGAGTTCTTGATACTCAAAACAGTTTATGTTGTAACCAAGTTGACAATCTAAAATTACTCATCTCTGCATTACACTTGCCTAGCAAGTGAATAGGCTCTCTCTCTCCAAACACACACAGACATACTCACACCCACACACAGATATGCTCACACCCACACACCAACACACAATCATACCCAAGCCTGTGATCACTTTCCCTAAGTTCATTTCATAGAGTTCCTCCATCTTAGAGGGTAGAACATTCTAGAAATAGCAGCCATAGCAAGTCTAAATTTGTTATGATCAGAAAGACTAAAACCTCTAGTCAACAAACTCCTGTTTCTATTCCAGGAGCTTATATATTCTGCTCAGGACCTAGCCTGCCTCTTCTTTCTGGCATCCCGAATACTGTTCAAAGTTTTTTTGTCTTATTTTTCAAGATTCTTCACAACCTGGTCTCAATTTTTCTAGTTTCTTACTATTGCCCTTCATTCTGTTTCTCACCAGCCAAACTGAGCTATTTGTCAAACAGACCCTATGGTTTCTCACCTTTTTGCCATGGTTCACTTTACTCTATATATCTTTTGATATTTATGTATTCAGATGGGCAGTTAGGTGGCATGGTGAAAAGAATGTAGAGTTTTAAATCAGGAAGAACCAAAATCAAATCCAGTCTCCAAACCCTTACTAGCTTTGAAAGCATATGAGTAAGTCACATAACCTGTTTATTTCTATTCTCTCAGCTTTAAAATGAGGATAGTAATGGTGTCAGCTTCACAGATAGTTAAGATCAAATGATATAAAAACCTAAGATTTCTACCTTAAAAACTAGCTGCTACCTCCTGATGAGGATGCCTGTCCTTTGTTCCCGAAGAAGACCATGACATAAGGGAAGTAATGCCATGACAAACACCTCAACTGGATTTATGTGAGGAGCTACTATGCAAAGTCACCAGTCTCACTTTCTCCTCCAGAGTCATTTGGGTTCAGTGGTCAGATTAGGATGACTAGAGATGTTCCTAGATGGGAGGCAGTTAGAGATAAATGACTTGCCCAAGGTCACACACCTGAAAAGTATCTGAGACTGGATTTGAACTCTGATCCTCCTTACTCCAGGGCTGGTAGCAAAATAGGTATTATAGTTGCTAGATAAGCATTAGCTATTTTTTATTAATAGTTGTTACTATTATTATTATCTTTACCAGTTAAATTACTAGACATTCTTTTAGACACAGCTAAAGTATGATGTGCACCAGGGAACTTTCTCTGATTTTTTATTTACTGGTAAGTATCCTCCCTTTTGGGCCTCACATAACTTTTTCTGTACCTCTCTTAATACACTTAATAATATAAAGCATTTTTTATAAAATTTCAGATTCTTACATACACTTTCATACCATGTATAAGGCACTATTCTGCATATTTTATTTTTTTAATACATTCTAGGTTTTTCAAGAGCATATATTTTTCTGAACTCTAAACAGAAAAATTCAAAAAGTACAAAAGATGGTCAAGCACAAATTATGCATTCTTGTAGAAGTGTGTAGAACTAGACCAATCCAAGTTTGAAGTTTGAAAGTAATACTGGAAGAAAGAGTAAACCAGAAAGAAAATGAAAAGTGTTACATATTAGTTATTACTTGTATGTATATATATATATATATATATATATATATGTGTGTGTGTGTGTGTGTGTGTGTGTGTATGTGTGTATGTGTATATATATATGTGTGTGTCTGTGTGTGTGTGACATAAACACAGATAAAAATGATTTTCAAAAAACTACAAGGAAAGTTTTAAATAATTTAGGGACAAGTTCAACTAGAATTTTTGAAGGAATTGAAGCAAAATTACTTTATTGTTTTTGCAAGGCAATAGGGTTAAGTGACTTGTCCAAGGTCACAAAGCTAGCCAATTATTAGGTTGGATTTGAACTCAAGACTCCAGGACTGGTGCTCTATCCACTGAAACACCCAGCTGCCCCCATTTTTTTTCAAAGAAAATAGTTAGTTGGTATTTAAAATGAAATAAGAGCAAAAATATTAATTGGTGGAAAAATGAATACTATAGAAGAAGGATTTTTTTAAGGTTTTTGCAAGGCAGATGGGGTTAAGTGGCTTGCCCAAGGCCACACAGCTAGGTAATTATCAAGTGTCTGAGATGGGATTTGAACCGAGGTACTCCTGACTTCAGGGCCCATGATTTATCCACTGTGTCACCTAGCTGCCCCAGAAGAAGGATTTTTAAAGAGAATTAACTACTAGCGCAAGACATGCAAAACAATCTCCTTAAAAATTATAATATACCAAATGGAAGTTAATGACTTAATGAGATAATCAAAGAAAAAAGAAAAAAGAAAGATATATCTCATCACAAAGAGCAAATGTGAAAAGTAAAATGAGAAAAAATCTAATAGTTATATTAAAATGTATGCCTAGAAAGGAGCCTAGACTTCTTATTTCAAGAAATCTTAAAAAAAACTATCCAAATCTCTTAGAATCAGAAGAAAAAGCTAAATGAATGAATGACTGCTTAATTCCAGATAGTAATCTTCCCCCATCTGATATATATTAGAATTTTGTACTGCTTTTGTGTACTTAAGATTTTTTAATTCATACATTTAGCCCACTAACATACTTTGTATATTCTTTGATGACAAGGACCATATGTTTCTTTGTATTCTTCATGATATAGCTTAATTCATTGAACTTAGTAGACTCTTTCTTCTATTTTTTTGTTTTCCAGTTACATATGCAGATAATCTTCAACATTCATCCTTTAGCAGAATTTTGAGTTCCATATTTTTCTACCATTTTCCCACCCCACTCCTTCCCCAGGGAAGTAAAAATATAATATAGGTTGTAAAAATAAAATCATCTTTAACATATTTCTAACATTAGTCAATCTATGAAAGAAGTACTAGAGGAGGAAAAAACATGAGAAAAAAAGAAAAAAGAAATTTTTAAGATGTGAACATAGTATGCTTTACTCTGCCTTCAGAATTCAATTTCTTTTTTTCTTTGAATGAGGATATTTTCCTTGACAGATTTCTCTGAAATATTGAGAGGAGTTCCATCAACCATATTTGATCATCTCACAGTGTTCCTGTTTGTCTATATAATGATCTCCTGGTTCTGCTCATTTCACTCAGCATCACTTCATGCAAGTCTTTCCATGCTTTTTAAGTCAGGTTGCTCCTGATTTTAGACTCTTAATAAACTGTTAGCATAATAAAAATAAAGGACATTATATCTGGAATCAAAGAATCTTGGTTTACATTCTAGTACTACTACTGTCTCTGCAGACTTAGGAATAATACTTTGCATTCCTGGTTTCCATTTTTTTCATTATTAAATAAGAATTTGGACTAAAACCTCTAAAGTCTCTCTAAGGTATAAATTCCTGTGACCTTATACTTTGATGATTAGAATCACACTATGCAGGTTTTTCCTTATTATTCATTCTTATTTTAATTTGAATCTCAAATATATATTAAATATCTAATATTTTCAGTAACTTACATAATTTTCTTCAAATAGAAATACAAATCCTAATCCCTGTCTTGAGAGTTTACCGGGCAATATAAAGTTATGTGCATGCACAAATAACTATAATAGAATACAAAGAACAACTGATATTTATAATAGTTGCTCTCATAAAGGATCATGACATCACACAAATGATGACATGACTTACATATTATGTTTATTATAGTTTTCCAGAACTATTTTACTGGATTTGATAGGAAACAGTGATGATGGATGATTGGATCTGTCTAAATGAAAAACTCTCAAACCATCTGACCCCATAGTGTGGATGTAAAAAGAAAAACATAGATTTATTAAAAGGTACTTACAGTACAAAATAGCGAAAGTGAAAGGAAGTTAAGAATTCTTTAAAGGCCATGTGGGGTTTGAGCATGGTAGTTTAAACAGATAGACTAGCTGCTCATTAACTTTGGCATAGGGAGAGACAACTTAAGGAAGTAAGGTAAAAGAGAGACAGAAGTCAGACTCCTTTTAAATGCCCTTAAGAGACAGTGGAAGGGGTGATGTTTTGAGGAGGGGTGGAGGTCTTGTGTTGGAGAGATTGCTATAGGAGGAGTGTCTGCAGAAAAGTCTCCTACCTGGTTTAAGTTGATATATTATTACGTTTATGTAATCTAGTTTGACTCATAGGTGAGTAAAGGGGACAGGGTCAAAATAAAACTCAAGAGGAAGCATTTTAACAGTGTAGAAAAGATCACAAAAATTGGTTTCCAATTAGAATCGTTCTCTGTGCCCCAAATTTCTGAATCAATAGGATTTCTGATGATGTTCTGGATGCTATAGGAGTTCTTGACCTTATGAAGGTGGTTCTGTCCTTTATTGGCAAGACACCATAGCATTCCCAACAATACTGGGTAAAAGTGTTAAATGCGATTTTCTGGTGACAAATTGGCAACAACACATATATCCACACCTATCTTTTGATTGTCTAATCATTAGTACGGCCTTTCTTTTCAGATCTGCAACCATACTCCTCCCAGAACCCAAAGATTTTGATTTCCTGGATGCTGCTTGGTGGGTTATGGGAATAATGCTGCTGGATAATTAGTTGGCATCATTTATGGTTGGAATTATGACTGATTGTCTTCGAACCTCCAACTTTTGTCCTTGATTAATGAGAACATTCTTGGCAAATTCTTTTTCCCCGGTCAGTCTTCCACTGGTTCAAAAATTTCAACTCTATCCACACAACATAAATATCCCCAACTGTCACTCTTTATCATTACCTACAGTTCCTGAAAACCAACAAATTAGAACCAGGGTCTTATTCTTAAAAGTATGATTTATAGGTTGCCTATATAGGCATATTAATCCATATTTCAGATGAAGACACTGAGACACTAAGAAGGCTTTTCATCACACAAAGATTCCATTAGTGTTATGATTTGAACCTCACTTTTTCCTCTTTGACACAGGGAATAGAGCACTGGGTGTAGAATCACAAAGACATCTTCATGACTTCACATTTGGCTTCAGAGATTTAAAACTTATGTGACCTTGGAGAAATCATTTAATCCTGCTTGCCTCAGTTTCCTCATCTGTAAAATGACATGGAGAAAGAAATAGCAGATCACTCCTGCATCTTTGCCCCAAAAATTCCAAATGGAGTCACAAAGAGACATGACTGAACAAAACAATGACTCCACAATTTTTCCTTACTCAATGTTTGCCTTTTCATATATGAATATTATCATTACATGAGAGAGATGAATGAATAAATGAGTGAAGGTCACTGAAGGGGATAGATACCAGAGCAAAATAATGCTGGAGGAGATATTGCTGAAGGTTCTATATAGTTTGTATGTTTCTATTATATTTTGATCAATTTAATTGAGCAACATATATTTGTTACATACCTACTACATATAAGGCATTATACCAGAGTCTTGGTATACAAAATATATTATCCCTGCTCTCAGGAAGTTCATATTAAACCTAGGGATACAAAAAAAAATTAGTCCAAAAAAACTAACTGGGGAAGAAATAAGAAACTTGCCTGAGATGTAGGAAGGACTAAGAATCTGACCTCAGTTAACAACAATGGCTTTCATGTAAGCCTCTAATTCAAATATGTTTCAAGATAAGTTGGGTTGGCAATTGACAGTCTACTCAATCATGATTCAGCCGCATGGGGAAAAACGTTCACCTCTCTGATGGTGGGAGGACAGGTAAGAAGAATGTATATTCTCCAAGAGAATGAAGTCAGCAGTCATAGGAACGGTACATCTTTCCCTATAATAGAGAATGGTATACAGCCTAGCTGAAGTCTAGTCAAAGGGATGGTTTGTGGGATTGATTGTCACATATAATCATCCTCCTACATATAAGATGCTCATCTACAACTTGCAACAGCAAAGTCAATAATTTTCAAGCATATTAATGATCATCTCAAGAGAGGATTATAATCATTCTATGTACCTGCAGAATCCAAGACTAAAGGACAAAGGATAGACATTTCACTGATATAAATCTTGACTTAGTGTAAGGAAGACCTTCACAACTGTATTGACTAAAAATACAAAGAGTAGCTTCTGGGGGAGAGGATATGGATGAACATTGGGTTTGTTCAAGCAGACAGGTGGGAAAATATTGGAAATATTATAGACTCCTTTATTAAGTTGATATTGAACTTAATGCTTCCCAACAAGAAAAGACATAATTTCATTACCTGACTGGCCAATTCAGTTAAACTGTCTGAGTCATTATCTTTGAGCTACAATTGCCTTATTTGTAAGACAGGGACTATCTACTCTTTTTTTGGGGGGGACTATCTACTCAAGGTAATTTGTAAGAATATGCTTTGTAAACATTACTCAAATGTGAAAAATTGGATAAATATCATCATTCATTACAAATTGTTATTGAATCATTTCAGTCATGTATGACTGTGTTAGCCCATGGCCGGGGGGAGATTCTTGTCAGAGAAATCAAAATGATTTGCCATTTCCTTCTCCAGCTTAATTTACATTTGAGAAAACTGAGCCAAATGGGATTAATGGTTACTTAGCTAGTAAGTATATGAGAACGTATTTGCAATCACGAAGATGTCTTCTTGATTCCAAGCCTTGTGCTCTAACCACCTCTACCTAGCAGCCCCTTATTCATTACAACTGGTAGTCAGTGTAAAGAAGAAAAGAATTGTAGTCAACGCAGGTTGAGAATCTAGCTACTGAATTTCTGACTCCTAGCCTATTGCCTGTAGTTTCCCAGAGTTCTGGCATCAAGCCCCTCCAACTCATTGCTTGTTATCCTGGAGCAGACTCTAAGAAGCTTTAATATTGCCATGCCAATGAGTGTCACCCTGTACTGATGGAGGAGGAATTGGCAGGGACAGCCTGACCCAAATGACCTGCTGAATTTGAAACCAAAAGAATTGTCTGTTGTGACAGAAACCCCTGAGTTACTGTAGGAAATGTATAGCAATACATGGCAGATTGTTCTATCCTTTCCCCTTCATCTCCAACCCCACCACCCACAATACACACACACACACACACACACACACACACACACACACGAGAAACTCCAGTATTTATAAAGACTGATTATTCATTTTGTTCTTCAGCCCACTTACTGAAGTAGAATCTGGGCTAGTAGTCTAGAGACTTGAATATAACCTCAAAGGTAATAAATAAATGATAATAAAGTATTTTGATTGGATGAGAAGTCAACTCCTACGATCATAGAATTTCAGAATTAGAAAGGACCTCAGAGGTTATGTAGGTCAAAGCATACTGCAGAAATGACCTGAGCAATATTTCTAGTATTTTTCATCTTATTAACATCTTTAGGTATAAGGAACTCGACTACTCATGAGTAGTATGACCCTGGACAACTCAAGTCACCTCTGCCCATCTCAGTTTCGTCCTTTTTATAATAGTAAAAATAATAATTCATATTTATATCATTCTTTTTGCTTAACTAGACATTTCTTCATGGCAGCCCTGTGATGGGTAGGTAGTAATGCAGGTCTGTTATTACCTTTTTGCAGATGAGGAGACTGAAAATAAAAGTGGATATGTGACTTTAAGGTCATATAGCAAATAGTTTTAAGTATTGAATTTTAAATCACAAGTAGTCTGATCTCCAAATTTAGGGATATTTCCAATGTATTATTCTGCTTCTTCCTTCCTTCCTTCCTTCCTTCCTTCCTTCCTTCCTTCCTTCCTTCCTTCCTTCCTTCCATTCTTTTTCTATTTTTGAGGGAAATGAGAGTGGAGGAAGGAAGGTAGACCTGGTGATTTCTTTAGCTTAGGAAACTCTGGGTGAGAAAAATTCTTAATCTAATGAAAATTGACACCATTTTTTTTTAGTTTTTGCAAGGCAAGGGGATTAAGTGACTTACCCAAGATCACACAGCTAGGTAATTATTAAGTGTCTGATTCTAGATTTGAACTCTGGTTCACCTGACTTCAGGGCTGGTGATCTATCCACTGTGCCATCTACCTGCCCTGACACCAATCTGCAATACTGCAATTTATAATTCTTGAGCATTACTTAGAGTATCATAAAGCTAAATAACTTTTCCAAGGTCACATAGTCAGTGTGTGTTGGTGTAAATGCTTCAACCAAGATCTTCCTGACTCCAAAGTATGATAGCTGCTTCTGTTTCTAACCATAATTACAATAAGGCCATTAACAATAATAGGAAAAAATATTTATGGATTTGCAGAATGTGTACCTCAAAATTGAACTGAATTAGCTGTCTTTTAAATTCCCCTTTACCCCCCTATTATCTTGGACTTTTCATGCCCACTGCCTCCTGTCCCACCCGTTCTCAGTCATCTTTACACAGCCACAGATGACTCCCCTTGAGTCACGCATTTTTGATGGAAGACTATCATCTCTTTAAGAGTAGTGAAATAGCACCCTGTCAGGGTGATGACATGGTGTAAAGTCAACTGTGTTTCACACTTCTTGCTGCTGGGTGACAAATTCTGTTTTGTCAGATGGAAAATAAAATCAGTTTAAATTTTCTACTTTTATCTTCTTTCAACAACATGAAGCAATGGGCACCCAGGGCACAGGATTTGACTGCAGTCCCAGTTTTAACCACTAACTGACTTGCCAATTGACCATGATAAACTTATTGTCTCTGAAACTCCCTTTCCTTGCTTTGCCTATGTACAATGTTATCATGACTATGAAGAGAAAATTCATGTACAAAAATACATT
This sequence comes from Macrotis lagotis, assembly GCF_037893015.1. Taxonomy (NCBI): domain Eukaryota; kingdom Metazoa; phylum Chordata; class Mammalia; order Peramelemorphia; family Peramelidae; genus Macrotis; species Macrotis lagotis. Next base: position 608,029,372 of record NC_133666.1, on the reverse strand, counting down.
GAAAAGTATAAATACTAATGACATATATGTATATAAATATCTATATAAATATAGCTATATAAGCAAGTGAGTGTGAGACTGAATGAATGAATGAATGAATGAAATGAATGCCTATTTTGGCCAGATACTGGAAATATAAAAAAGACATCTAGATCATATAATATAAAAGTTGCCATCGCCTTCTCTGATTTCAGTTACCATTGCTATGCAAGTGATGCTCTACCTCATCTTTCCCTAAGCTTCATTTGTGTGTGTGTCTGTGTGTGTGTGTGTGTGTGTGTGTGTGTGTGTGTGTGTGTCTCAATCAGGATTTAGTAATTTGCCCATAGTCACATCCCTGGTGTCACGTTTCTGAGATTGAATTTGAACAGGTCTTCTTGGCTCAAGGGCCAGAGCTGTATTCACCATGCTACCTAGGTGCCCCTATTTTTGCATTTCTAACTACTTCACAGATAATTCTATCTAGATGATGCCCTGGCACTCCAAATTCAATATGACTAAAACAGAATCCTCTGTCCCCCAAACCTGCCCCTGTCCTTCCTATTTGTTTTTACCTAGGCTTTAAAACTGATTCGTCTGTGAGTCAGCATAATGTTGACCTCACTTTCTCCTCTCTTACCACCCTTCAACCCCTTGGTTTCTACCATTGAGTACCTGGCATTTTTGGAATTGATCTTATCTTGTCAACTCAGCTGAAAATCCAAATAGTTTTGATTTAAAAATTCAAAATTTTAAGTGGAGTAGATGAGAAATTAAGGGAAAGAGGAAAGAAAGTGGGTAGGGAGAAGAAAGAGAAGGAGGTATTTAACAGGTAATGATGGCAAGTAATTAACTCAATTAACTTAATTAGCTATTTTAAGTTTTGAAAAAATGTTTTATAGACAGCTAGGTGATATAGGGGAGAGAGTATCCAGAAGATTGAATTCAAATGTGCCCTCAAAATCTTGGCTGGGTGATACTTCACCAGTCCCTGTCTGACTCAGTTCGTTGATATAAATTCATAATAATCTCATAGGGTTATTATAAGGATCAAAGATGATACTATTTTTGAAGTCCTTAGCATTAGAAAATACTTGATATTTGTTGCTTCCTTCCTTAACTAATATTACCTCATTTGATCCTTTCAATATTCTTATAATGTAGGTGCTATTATTATCTACATTTTATAGATTAGGAAAATGAGACTGAGAGAGATTAAGTGACCTGCACAAAGTCACACAGATAGTGTCTGAGGAATGGTTTAAACTTGTTTTCCTGCCTCTGAAAAAATCCGCATTTGAAGGGAATCATTAGAATATAATCAATATTAAAATTTTAGCTCATTAATGAGCAGTCTCATATAGTATAAGTTGAAGCAATAGAGTATAAATCAAGCTTAGTCAGACTTTAGATTATCAAAGGCATCATTAGCTCAACAACATGTATATCCATCAATACTGACTTTTATTTAAAAAAAAAAGGATCATCAAACTGTGAGATTTACATTTCTCCTGATTGAACTGCACAATCCCACTTGGTTCCAGTTGGCTCTCTGTGGACATGGATTTTCTATTACGACAGTAATCAGGAGAGAGGTAGGAAGCATCTTAATGTCTAAAAAGCTAGAAGCCTTTCACCTCCTTTTGGCCTAACTAGGTTACATATTCCCTCAACTTTACCTCCTCCGATAAGGCAATGCCTATTTACATTGAGAGTAGTCATTTCCAATAAACTTTCTTGAAGTGAATATAATAATAGCTATTAATAATATCTAGTGCTTTATGATTTGTAAAATGTTGCATCTTATTTTATCCTTGTAATAACCCTCAGTTAGCTATTTTATAGATTATTATTTATAGATTATTTTATAGATTATAGATTATTTCATAGATTAGGAAACTGAAGCAGATTGTGGCTAAATGATTTGCTCAGTGTTATTCCTTGAAAGTGTCTGAGATCAAATTTATACTTGAGTCTTCTGATTCTGGGGCCAGCTCTCCATCCGCTGGGCTATCAAGCTGTTATATCTCTCTTCAGTGTCCCTTGTATTGAATCAGGACAATCATATTCTACTTTCAAGAAAAAAAGCTTCTCTTTACTATACTCATCCTCATTCAAATGATTAGAAGCTATCAGCTGCCCAAAAGAAATTACTGAGATTTGGAAGAGTTGAAAATATGGGCATAAGTTAACAATTATTCATATTGATGTTACTAGGGAAAGTTTCTAGGTTATTATTACCAAGTTCTATTAAGCTTTATTACACAATAACCACCCTTCACATGTTCTTTCTTCTTCACTGATGCTACCTAATTTTAGCTTTTCTAATGTTCCAGCTACAATATGTGAATAGCATCCTAATTGGTCTTCCTACCTTCTGTTTCTCCCTTCTACAGTCCCTTGTGTATCCTTTGCCAAGGTAATCTTCTAAATGCACCAACCTGGCCATGCTACTTCCTTTCTTTCAAATCTTTAATGTTTTCTTATTTCCTGTAAAGTAGACGTATAAACTTTTTTAGCCTTGTGTTGAGTTATTTTATTATTTTTCAAATCATAAATCTATTTTCCAGTTGCATTCACTTGTTTCTACCCTGTTACTGCCTACCACCATGAATGAACACATAGAATAGATAACCCTCACATATCTTTCTATTTGTTCAAGACCTTGTTTTGATTATTTTTCCAGTGGGCTTTCCTTGATCTCTCAAGCTAGCAGTGATATCTTCCCTGCCAGAGTTTCTCATCTAATCTCCGTTTCCTTTTTCCTTTCTTAAGCACTTTGGTTATTTGTTTACATGCTCTATTGTAAGGTACTAGGGAAACATGAGAACTGTTTTCAAGTCTTTAAAGGGCAGCCATGTGGAAAATGAATTAGATTTGTTTTGCTTGGTCCTAGAGGACATAATGAAAACAATAGATAGAAATTGCAGAGAGGAAGATATAGACTTCATAAAAGTAAAAGCATCCTGACATAAAGCTATGCCAAATGAAATGGACTGTCTTGGGATTCTTCATCATTAGAAGTCTTTGAACAAAAGTGAGTATCTATGCCATGGATACTATAAAGGAGATTGTTGCCTCAAGGAAGATTTTGAACTAGATTGTCTCTGTGGTCTTTTTCAAGCCTGTCATCTGTGATTCTTTGAAGTTGCTTAAGAGCACATTTATCTCAATGAAAAAAATGAATTAGAGCTTTGAGAAAGTAGCATGCGCTGTCAGTGGAAGCCTATATTCTGGAGTGTCTGAGGTCAACTTTATACTTGAGTCTCCCGATTCTGGGCCTAGTTCTCCATCCACTGGGCTACCAAGCTTTTATATCTCTTCTCAGTGTCCCTTGTATTGAATGAGGATAATGTTATTTGATTTTTTCTAGAGGGAATTGAGTCAGATATGGAGGGGCCTAGCTAATCTCTGTAGTCTCCTCCAGCTGGGAGATTCAGCAGTTTTATGGTCCTTACACTCCTTAAGGAAAACATAAGGAAGAGATGATATGGTCCTAGCCCCAAAGAAATATTTAGTCTCATTTAGTCTCAGGACCTATGAAGGACATTTAAGAGAAAAAGATTTTTATATGAGTCAGCATAATCTTGTTCCAGGTTTGGTGTAGGATAGAAATGCATAGAAAGTGGTCAATCTGAGCTTAATTTCTGTAGGGGGTGAGCCTTGAAGGATCACTATGATTTGAATCATTATGCAGAAAGAGAATTCTCTTTATAAGCAAGGACAGGAGTTGGTAATAAAACTCACCCATATAATACTAGTTAATATTTACATAATATTTAAGGCTTTTAAAGGACTTTACATATTTTATCTTAATTCTCCTAACAACTCCCATTAATAAGGTGTTCTCATTCCCATTTTTATTGGTGTGAAAAATGAGGCAGGCAAAGATTAACAACTTGACCAAGGTCAAACAGTAAATGAGACAAAATTTGAACTCAAGTCTTCCTCACTCTTCTAGGTCCAACAGTTTATCAACTAAGTCATTTTACCTGCCTTTTAAATCCAACTGCGTGACAGATCTGATCCATTAAAATTGTTGATTCCTTTTTTAATGAGAGTCCAGATGGCATGGTGGATAGAATGCCAGGTATAGAGTCAACAAGACTCATTTATATGAGTTCAAAACTGCTAGCTACTTATTATCTTATGACCTTGGGAGAGTCACAATTTTGCCTCAGTTTTGTCACATATAAAATTACTTGGAGAAGGAAATAAAAAGCCATTCCAATATCTTTGTCAAGAAATCCTCAAATGAAAAAAAAAGGAAAAAAGAAATCCCCAAATGGAATCATGAAAAATAGGACAGAAAAGTGAAAAAGGACTGAACTCTGATTTTTATACAACAGTTAATTCCTGATAATAGAGTTCAATACCTTCACACTATTCAACTTTCTATTTAATAAAGAAAAAAATTACACAAAATTGACTGGCAAAACATATAGTATATGTAATGTTTCTACTCAGAAGAAACTTTTATTTCACCATCTGATCTCTGGAAATAAGATTAGCAATGGAATTAACCAGTGTAAACTAATATGTCTTCAAGGCATTGTAATGGGTCGTCTTAGTGATGTGTGATGTGCTCTATTTCTAGTTCAGAGAAATTACTAAATGTTAATGAAATATTAGACCATGTTGAGTAGGAAGAAAGAGACTTAGAACTTTTCTTTTACATCAAGCTTTTGGAGAAGGTAAACAATAATTGTTTGTCCCCAACACAATTCCAATGCAGGTAGATAATAGGCTGAGTTTTCAAGAGGGTAGGGTGTGATTCGGAAGTGATGATGATAATAGCAATAATATAATATTTTGATTGTGATTTGAAAGTCTGAAGGAATAACATCCACTGTTTCCACTAACATAACACTTTGATAGAAAATCTGAGTTCACAGATCCAGGATAAGTCACCCAACTCTCTGTCTTGGACTTTCCATTAACAGCTTTTAAATACATAGAATGCAAAAGTGAAGCCCAGTCAGAATGTTTGGTGAATTTCACAAACATTAATTCTCAGAATGCTTTTGGAGTCAGTAGAATTGGAGAACAGTTATAGTGGCTTGAAAATTCTCTGAAATGTAACTGAACTTTAAAATGAGACTAGCTTGAGGCACAGAAATAGATATTGGTGTGAAAAATGAGGCAGGCAAAGATTAACAGAGGTAAAGATAAAATAGGCCAAATAGAAATTGTTTTCATTGACATCATGTAATTCATTTGAGACAGATAATAGAACTAAGGATAAAGCAATTCACTGCAGAAAATACATATGATTTCATTGAGAATATGTAACTCTAATTAAAATTGTAACATATTTATAGTTTGTATGTTAGAATTTCACCATGTATTTTAAAATGTAAAATGTATCTATCTCAGTTATCTTTGCCATCTCCCTCCATCCTCCTGTCTCTTTCCATATTTCGATTTCATTGAGAATATGTAACTCTAATTAAAATTGTAGCATATTTATAGTTTGTATGTTAGAATTTCACCATGTATTTTAAAATGTAAGATGTATCTATCTCAGTTATCTTTGCCATCACCCTCCATCCTCCTGTCTCTTTCCATATTTCTTTTTTCTTCTTCTTTCTGTTTCTCTTCAATTTCTCTTCCTTCTCTATCCCATCTCCTTTCTTTTTCTTCTCTTCTATTTTCAAATTTTACATTCCTTTGTATCTTCCTATCCCTTTAATTTGCCTTACTTTTCTTCTCCCTTTTGTTTCCTCATACTTATACTTAATTTCAGTCTCCTCTTTCCTCCTTATTTTCCTTTTCTCTAACCCTTTCATCTTTTTTGTCCTTCCCTACCAAAGTACCTCTGACTTCTTTTCTCCTCCTTCTTTCTCTTTCATTTCATCCCTTCTACCTCCTCCTCCTCCTCCATCTCTTTCTTTCCTCTTGTTCAACTCTTCTTTGCTCTTCTAGATTCCAGAGTGGAGCCAAGGGTCCAGTAGAATTAAATATTTCTGGAATTCAGAAAGGGGGGTCATATAATTATTAAGTATTTATGATGTTCTAGGCACTGTGTTAAATTCCATTTTTGCAAATATTATCCTATTTGATACTTATAGCAACCCTAGAAAGGAGATAATTATGAATATTCATATTTTTACAGTTGTGGAAACTGATACAGACAGGGACTATGTCCTGCCTAGTGCCACAGAGAAAGGAATGACAAAGACCAAGTTTAAATAGGTTTATCTAATTCATCACCCTCTGATCACCTCCTTATCATTTGCTAGGATCATCCCCTCTCATGTCCTTATTTAGTTCCAACAGGTCCTAGCCTTCCTGTTCTGATTAGACACTAATAACAATCTTTACTCTCAAAATAAATTACATAAAGCCCTTCTTCCTATTTTGCTCTCAAGTACACTATCAAGCTCTCAACATCAATGGATCAAGGACATAGTTTCTCACAATTATATATTTTCTCACATATATACATATATATGCATAAATATATATGTATCATCATAGATAATACTTATAGAAACATAGTAGGCTACCAGCTCTACCATCTACTTTGCTGCCAATTCCTAAAGTTTATTAAGTCTTTATCATCCTTAACATACTATACTTCTTTGATTTAATATGTCCCAAAATGAAATTATTATCATTCCTTCCAAATGCTTGTCCCCTTCCAAACTTCTCTATTATTGTAGAGGGTAACATCATTCACCCCAGTCATAGTAACCAAGACTGGAAACATAGTCATGTTCTTCATCTTATCTTCATTCACTAACCAGTCAAGTTGCCATATCATATTGATTCTGCCTTTGCAATATCTCCTTTCCTTTTCACTACCATCACCCTGGGGTAGGCCTGATCACCTCACACCTGAATGATTGCAATACTTATTCATTGATCTCCATGCCTCAAGTTTCTGTCCATTCCAATTCATCTTCTGCTTGATTGCCACATTGGTTTTCCTAAATCAGAGGTCCGTGTTACTCTCATATTTAATAGTTCTAATGGCTCTCTTTCACCTCTATGTGAATGTAAATGCAATACACATATATAGATATACATTTTTATTTACATACATATAGTATTTAATCCCTTCCTCTATTTTCAGTCCTTTTGTACCTTACTTCATTTCCCATACTCTTTGATGACATGGCAAAGATCTCTTTACTTTTCCTTTCATGTGGCATTTCTAGCTGTCTCTTAGAGTTATTGATTACTGTTTTGCCAATTCTAGTTTTCAGGGAGTTCATTATTTAGGTAAGACCATATTATCTTCTAAGACCATATTATCTTCACATTTTCAAAGGTCCAACCAAGTTGTCCTTCCTCTTCTTCTTCCCAAACCACATTGAATCTCCTTTCTTCATCCCTTTGCTATTTATTTTCTTCCAATTTTTTTTGTCAACAGCCTTCTTCCCTCTATCTCTCCACCCCTCTGTCCCTTTCTCTCCTTTTCTTCCTTACTTTTCCTTCTTTCCTTCCTTCTCCCTTCCTTCCTTCCTTCCTTCCTTCCTTCCTTCCTTCCTTCCTTCCTTCCTTCCTTCCTTCCTTCCTTCCTTTCTTCTTTCTTCCTCCCTCCCTCTGAACATAGAACCATTAACACTTATTATTTGAAGCTTCTGGAGAGGCTAATTTGTGTTTATTAGACTCTTTTCTATTGTCGGTGGGCTTCTGGATATTGATCAGTATAGCTTTGAAGTGGAAGTTTGTCAGTGGATTTCTTGATCATTATTTGATCGATCTGATGAGATGTTCTGTTTTTTTTTATGGGGATCTGGACAACTTACTTCTGGTTAAGAGAAACATCTTTACCAAAAAAGTGATCTCTTAATTTTCAGATTCAGTGGCCTTTTCTTAGTCGCTAACCCTTTGGAATCATTCTGCAGCATTTGACACTATTGACCTCAATCTCTTCCTGGATGCTCTTCTGGGTTTAGATGGTACTACATGCATTTCTATTGGTTTTCCTCCTCCTTATACAACTGACCCTCCTCAGTGACCATCCTTATTTTATCATGTAACCTTTGTGACCTTACCATCTATCATGGGTTCAGTGATGTCTGTGAAGATGTTTCCCAGATATTCATCTCGCCCTCATCTCTCTTCTGGGCTCTAGTCCCACTTTACCAACTGCTAACTGGCCATATTGAACTGGATATCAATAGACTTTTCAAACCTGACATATGTCTAAAATAGAATTCTTCATTTTTTTTCTATTTTACCACCATAAAGCACTATCATCCTTCTAGTTATTCAAGCCCTTGGGCTGAAAGTTATCCTCAAAGTCTCATTTTTATCTCACTTCATATATCTTATCAATTGCCAGATATCTAGCTCTCTATTTTGCCCATATTCATTCTCTCACTTTCACAGTAACAATTCTAATTTAAGCCCTAATCATCTTTTTTTTTTCCGGTACTCTTTCAATTGTCTCTAATTTTGCTTTCTGTTTTTCTTCTTTCCAGTTCATGCATCACATAGCTGACAAAATTATATACCTAATCAAGTCTGACCTTGGTAAATCCCCTGCCTATGTCCTCCTATTACTTTTAAGATCAAACACAAATCCCTTAATTTATCATTTAAATCTCTTTGTAAAATGACTTGAACCTATTTTTGTTGACATTAATATATGCTCCCTGTCACATTTTCAAAGGTCCAACTGAATTGTCCTTCCTCTTCTTCTTCCCAAACCACATTGGATCTCCTTTCTTCATCCCTTTGCCAATGCTTGGATTTGAATCATTCCTTATTTTTTTCTTTTAGAATTCTTAGTATCCTTTAAAGCTTCTTCAGATTTATTAGCTTACCTGAGACTTTTCCTGATCACCCTTCTCCCATGGTACTTAGCTCCTCAAATTAAATTTGCTTTTGCAAATTATATCTATGTATATTTTTCCCCTGATAGCATACAAGTGCCTTAAGGGAAGAGTCTATTACATTTTTACCTTTGTTTCCCACTTCCTAGCCTTTTGCTTGAATAGTGCATTCCCCAAATAAATGCTTTTTGATTAATAAATGTACACAAATTGTATGATATGAGTGAGATATTCTATGAAAGAATGATAAATGAATGCTAATGAATGATTATGATGAACAAGCTTGTCCCATTTTCAAATCAGTACATAATTCCTCTCCTTAATAGAGCATTCCAAGGCTTCAGGTCAGTGAGAAGAAATCTGAAAGAGGAGGCTAATACCAGAATTGTGATTGTGCTGTTTTGATTATAATTAGAGCAGAGATATATTCAGCCCCATCCCTGAGTCCCATCATTTATCAAAGAAATGATGTTTTTGGAACCTCAGTTTCCTCATTTGTAAAATGATTAGAATATTTGCACAATTGTGTTACCACTTTCATAGTGCTGATATGAAGAAAGTGTTTCATAACAGGATGAGTTGTTGTTACTTACTAGTTTGTCATGAAGACATGATGTAATAGTATAAAATTTTATGTATATTGTAAAACACTCTGGAAATGTCAACCATTATTATGACTTAGTCCAATCGCTTGCTCTGGCATTGACCTCTTCTGTGAGAATTATAATTTTGTGGTTGAAGTCAAAGGTTCATTACTGGACTAAAATTGTAAATAGCTAGAAAATAAAAAGTGAATACACAATTATGATACAAAAGTTTATGGATAAACACATCACTAACTTAAAACAAGACCCCAGATGGAGTTCTGTGAAATTTATAAACACTGTTGATAAAACAGGTAGTATCTGCTACCACCAGTTTGCCCACCTGGAAACTTGAGGTCATCAACCTCTTCAGTAGATTGGAGAAATATAGGAAATGAAATCTGATACTCAGTTTGAAAACTAATTGTATGGGAGGACTTAATGGAAAGGATCAAAGAAGCAAAAACAACTGAAGTATAAAGGGCCTAGAAATATAGCATTCCCATAAGTAGCAATAGTGAAATATGCTGATATCAAAATATTTTAATGGATCACTGGCCTCATTGTATTTTTTCAACTAAAGATGTCATAAAGGTTTAATATCATGTGCATTACTTTTGTTAGTTTAAACTTTTAAGTTTAAATTGTATTGTTTCTCCATCACATTCTTAAGCTCAGACAATAAGTAAAATCGTAAATCAGAACCTGATTTATAGTGTTTTCTGATTTTCAGGTGTAAATGCTCATGCTTGAAATTTAATAATTAGTTTTCCTTAGCAGGTGAGCCAAATCTTCCATGCCTATTTCCTAACCCCCTTCTATGCCTGCCATATTCTGTGCCTCTGATATTTCTGTCATGATTTTCCCTTCAAGGTTCACTGGAGACCTTTCTTTAAATTCCAAATGTAAATTCCAAAGCTTTTGTTATGTAACAAATTTTTCATTTTTATTTTTCAATTTTTCAGTGATTATTTCTGTCATGTTATCCTTATTATTACTTTGTATCATTCCTAGTGTGTAACTGTGGTGTAGTCTGATGCCAAATATTCCTCTCCAATGATATTTGAATAATTCTCAGGTTTGTTTTTTCAGATTCTAGCATTCCATGAATCAGTCATAGAATGATTTATTGATTTTAAAATGGACTTTGATTAAGGATGTAACATTCAATAACCTAATATATTTGTTCTGGTGCAAAGAGTCTGGTGAAAAGCAAACACTAAATAAATACCTATTCATTTTTGGAATTGTTAAAATAGTTATAAATCATTATCAATATTTTTTCCATAATTTTCCCAGTTTGGGGTTAATATTATTTATCCACATAGAGATAGCTTAATTGAATGTCATTTATTTTCTCATTTGTGGTATTCCTAATATTTTTGTATTTTTAAAATTTTGCTCTAACAAACTGTTAGACAGATGATTCAACAAGAGCACTACCACAAATGAAACAATTTTCTTTCCATTATAATGGTCATTAGGTCCAATGCATTCTAATTCTTTTCTTTTATTCTAATTTTTCCTTCATTTTCCAGAATCAATAATGATAGTTATATTTTTGTAATGACAAGGTTTATAAAGCATGTTAAAATGGTCTTCTCATTTTATGTTCACAAGAACACTAGTAGAAAGGTACTATTATTATCCCCATTTTATAGATGAGTTAACTGACATGCAAAAGTATGGTCAAGGTCAAAATTTGGTCAAGGTCACAAAGCTAATGAACACCTGAGGTCAGGGGTCAAATTTGTTCTTGTCTTCCTGATTCTAGGTCTACTGTTCTATTCATTATATCACCTAGCTAACTATTATGTCAACTATCTTCCCATGAATTAATTATGTAACCTTGAACAAATTGCTCACACCTTCCAGATCTTCCTTTTCTTACTTTAAAAAAAGATATTAAGTAAGCAATACACAGCAGTAAATGATCATAACAATCTATTGTTTGAAAAGCTCAAAGATACAAGATTTAAGAACACACCATTTGACAAAAATTGCTTGGAAAACTGGAATGTAATTTGTTAGAAACTAGGCATAGAACACCTTCTTATACTATATACCAAGATAAGGTCAAAACGGATAAATAACTGAGGAAAGCATGGGAAAAAAATGTACTTCTCAGATCTCTGAATAAAGGAAAGAGTTTTTAATTGAACAAGAGATAGAGATTATGAGAAGTAAAATAATTTTAACTACATGAAATTAAAAAGCTTTTGCACAAAAAATTAATATAACCAAAATCAGAATAAAAAAAGTAAATGTATCTACAAGGTATCTTCTAGGTCTAATATTCTATGATTCTTTGTTTTGATATTCTGAAAGATTAGTATTCATATCATAATTGATATAAAAATTTATCTATCTATCTATCTGTTTATCTATCTATCTATCTATCTATCTATCTATGTATATGTCATAGTGAAGTCTTTCCCATTAATGCATCATCATGGCAGGGTAGTATCTCCTCTTTCCCAAAGACTTTGTTTCATATGTACAGATTTTGGAAACTGACTTTCAAAACAGGAAGATTATTCAAGTAAGCTCCTAGAAATGGACCTGTGTCTATTTTCTGACTAGCAGAAGAGTAGAGTGCTTCACCATCCAAAATTTGGTCATCAATATGTGGCATTTTGAGCCTCTAAGATGCATGAATATAATTTGATCCACCATGAACGGATTTTAGTTTTCTAAAAAAAAAATTGATATCTTTCCTGATAAAATCATTTCTTCTACCTCATACTCAAGATATAGAAAGGCAACTTTGTATTTCTCTCATTAGTTGCCATCTTCTCCTTCTTTCTATTTTTTTTTTTTGCAAGGCAATGGAGTTTCATGACTTGCCTAAGGTCATGCAGCTAGGAAATTATTAAGTGCCTGAGGTTGGATTTGAACTCAGGTCTTCCTGACTCCAGAGTCAGTGCTCTATTCACTGCATCACCCAACTGTTCCCCCCCCAACACACCCCAAGTATTTTTTTTTGGCAAGGCAATGGGGTTAAATGATTTGCCCAAGGTTGCACAGCTAATTAGTATTAAGTGTCTGAGTATAGTCTCTTAATTAGTAGTTCTTGAAGAAATAAATTAGTAAATTATAGAAGAATTCTCTTCTTAGTTTTTCTTATTTTAATTAGTTTTTTTATGGTTTTTTTTTTTTTGCAAGGCAAATGGGGTTAAGTGGCTTGCCCAAGGCCACACAGCTAGGTAATTATTAAGTGTCTGAGACCAGCTTTGAACCCAGGTACTCCTGACTCCAGGGCCAGTGCTTTATCCACTGCGCCACCTAGCCACCCCTTAATTAGTTTTTTAAATGCAGAAGCTATGCCTAATATTATATGTTCATATGTGTGCAGGTTATTTCTTATGTTGCAAATACATAAGTTAAAGAGTGAATACCCCTAGGAGGCCTGGTGCTATTTTACCTATCTTTTTGTTTGTTTCTTTTTACTTAGCACTTAGCACTTTTTTTACTTAGTACTTAGCACTTTTCCCAGATTATAGAATACTTATAAATAAAATTTTTTTGATTGATTGAGTTGCACATGATATGAAATTCTCCTTTCTCTCATCTCAGCCCTTTGTTTTGTTCTCTTCTGGATGTATGATATTCTACTTCTTTTTTTTTTTTTTATTTGGACTAGGCAATGGGGTTAAGTGACTTGCTGAAAGTCACACAGCTAGGTAATTATTGTCTGAGGCTGGATTTGAATTCAGGTCCTCCTGACTCCAGGGTCTATGCTCTATATACTGTTATATATTTCTATTTTTAAATTATTTAATTTATTTCATTAAATATTTCCCAATAATACTTAATTTTTAAAAAAATTTTCAGGTAACAATTCTTTCCCTCTCTTCCATTCTTTTAAAGACATCAAATGCTTTAATTTCAACTGTACATATGAGGTAATCCCAAACAAATTTTCATATTAGCTGAGTTGCAAAAAAAACCACAAACTAAATAGAGCAATAAAAATAAAGTAAAAAAATGATATGATTTAATCCACATTCAGAGTTCATTAGATTTCTTTCTAGAGGTGGAGAGAATCATTTATCACAGTTCATTTGGAATTGTCTTGGATCATTTTCTTGATCAAAGTGGTTAAATCTTTCACAGTTGATAATCTTTACAATATTGCTATTACTGTATCTATCATTTTTCTGAATTTCCTTACTTTACTTTTCATGAGTTCACATAAATCTTCCCAGATTTTTCTGAAACTATCCTGCTTGTTGTTTCTTATAGCAAAGTAGTATTCCATCACAATCATATGCCACAACTTTTTCATCCATTCCCTAATTGATGAATATCCCCTAGATTTCTAATTCTTTATCATCATGAAAAGAGTCACTATAAATATTTGTCATACATTCATGTTCTTTTCCTTTTCTTTGATCTCTTTGGGATACAAAACTAGTAGTGGTATTTCTGAGGCAAAGGGTATGCATAGTTTTATAAATTTTTGCGGTAGTTTTAAATTATTATCCAGAGTTGTTAAACTAGTTCACAAATCTACCACTAATGAGTTACTCCCTCAATTTCTCCACATCTTTTCTAACCTTTGTCATTTTCCTTTACTGTCATGTTAGCCACACTGATAATGTGAGGTGATATCTCAGAGTAACTGTTTTAATTTGCATTTCTCTAATTAGGTGTTAGTGTAGTTTTTCATGAAACTATTGATAGCTTGAATTTATTTCTCTAAAAACTGTGCATATATTTTTATTGTTTATCAACTGGAGAATGTTTTCTTATTTTTATAAATTCAGTTCAATTAACAATGTCTTTGAAAATTGAGTACTTCCTGTCAGAGAAACTTGCTGTCATTTTTTTCTGTTTCCTGTTTTCATTTTAATTTTGTCTGTATAAATGTTGTTTGCACAAAAGCTTTTAAATTTCATGTAATTAAAATGATCTCTTTTAATTTCTGTAATCATTACTTTTTCTTATTTGGTCATAAATTCTTTTTCTTTAGCCAAAGATCTGAAAGGTCTATTTTGCTATACTTTCCCATTTTACTTAATTTATTCATTTTAATCCTATGATATGAAATATTGTTCTATGCTTAGTTTCTGTTTTCCAGTTTTTCCTGAAATTTTTGTTCTTATACCAAAAGCTTGAATTATTCCTTTCATTAAACTCTAGATTGCTTATAATCACTAACTACTATGTTATCTATTCCACTAATCCACCACTCTATTTCTTAGTACAGGGTTGTTTGATGATTACTGAAAGGTAATATAGTTCAGAATCTGGAATTGCTAGACAATCTTTGTTTCTTACTATACTTATAGTAATTGCAATGCAAATTCCTTGAGAGCAGGAGATAACTCAGTAAAATATATGTATACTCAGAATATGATATGATAAAGCGATGGTGGGAAGTATAAACATATATTTTTAGACTTGTTTTAGTATTTGATTGGGTTTACCCATTTAGTCATATTAATGTAAAACTAGTATTCTATGGTTGGAGAAGATTTCTTGCAAAGTCATCAGCTTCCTTTAGTTCCATTCTGCATTTGAAAGAGTTATTTTCTTCAGAGAATTTTTTCATCTCCTTTTCCAGTTGGCCAATTCTGCTTTTTAAGGCATTCTTCTCTTCATTTGACTCTTGTTTTGCTTTTTTACATTAGGCCTAAACTAGTTTTTAACATATTATTTTCTTCAGTATTTTTTTTTGTATATCTTTCACCAAGCTATTGGTTTGGTTTTCATGATTTTTCTGCATCACTCTCATTTCTCCTCCCAATTTTTCCTCCATCTCCCTTAGTTGCTTTTCAAAGTGTTTTTCTGAACTCATCCATAGTCTGAGCCCATTTCCCTATATATCTTGGAGGTTTTGGATGTGGAAGCTTCGATTTTGTCATCATCTGAGTATGTGTTTTGATCTTCCATGGTACTAAAGTAATTCTCTATGGTCAGATTCTTCTTTTTCTGTTGTTTACTCATTTCATCAGCCCAAGACAGCACTTCCAAAGCTTTGGGTTTTGGGGGTTTTTTGGGGACACCACCACTGAGACCTTTATTCCTCCAAGGTCTTATGGGTCTTATGTTCTCTTGCCTGTGCTTTGATATGTAGATCAAGCCCCCCCACCCCATACTCCCCTCTACCCTGGAGCTGTAAGGAGGGATTCAGCTTGGTTACTTAGTATGGAAGCCCAAACTGCAACCTGGATCTGAGTGTAGGCTAGCAACAGAGTCCTACCACCAGGAGAGCAGAGAAATCTCTTCATACTTCCCTTACCGTCTCTGGGGGTGCAGTCTACTTTCTCCAGATTCTTACTGCAAATTCTGGGCCTGGTGCTACTCGACTCCACACTCATTCTGGTGTAGCAGAGTTCTCTCACTCACCCTTCAAGCTGTTGCCAGTGATCTTTGGGCTGCACTGGGTTGCCCTGTGGTCTTGGTTTTTTCCCAACCCCCGGTCCTGGTGAAACATACCTTTCCCACAGAACTTCTAAGCTATCTTAGACTGGGAAATGCATCACTCAGTCTTTCTGTTGATTCTTCCCCTCTAAATTTTGACTAGAGTCATAATTTGTTGACTTTTGGAGTTTGGGCAGGGGAGGAATTCCTGGGAAATGCTGCCTTCATGCCACCATCTTGGCTCTGCCTCCCCAAAATCACTCTTTCTTAATAAAACTTTGACAACTAGGTGATCCATAAGTTTGACTTTGAAAAAAGACTCAGATTTAATTACAGAAATGTGGGAAGGATTTTTTATCCCAAACATAAGAAATGATTTATGCAAATGTATAGAGAAATAAAAGTACAACATGTAATCCAAGTATCCTCAGTTGTCTTGTTTGATCCTAACATAGTACATGAAAGATTCAAGTGACACTTTCTTATTGTTTAGAGCCTAATTGTGGAGGGTATAATGTCAGACATAATGATAAAAATAATGCACTAAAAGCCCAACTATTTGCCCATGTCATAATAAGAGATAGCAATGACAACAGTAATATATGCTCTAAGACTGGCATATTATTAGGAATCTTTAAGTTCTGGCCAGATGGACTTTAGTGATACCAGTAAAGTTAACACCCTCCCCAATGTATTATAACTGTACCTTTAAATCTACAGAATAGAAAGGAGCTTACAGTCTCTTGACCTCTTCAAGACATGTGATGATGTTCAACTTGACACAGAAAACAGCAGAGAAACTGTTTTGGTGCCACAAGGATACAAAATGTATAAGTTCGAATCTGATATTCTATTACCCACTGGCAGTTCTTATGATGTTCATCATAAAGGAAACAGAGATTTTGAATATGTAAGACATGTATATATATATTTATGTATAATACATATAAATTATGCATGCATTCACATGTTTAAATATAGTTCTATATATAAATATTGTTTACATATATGTAAACATGTATAAACTATGTATATAAGTATTTATATATATATATATGTTTTTCTGTGCATTCCCATATATCTTCATATGTTCAGTCATATTTTCTTCATGTTTCTTATTAGTTTAATAGGTATATAATGGATAGAGAGATTAATAGATCTTTTGATAGGCAGTAAGATGATAGATCAATATATCTGTTGAGATATATATATATATATATATATGTTGATAGATAGATATCCTATTTTTTATTTTCATAGAAGACTGTTGTGAGAAAAGAGGCAGTAGAAAAGAGATTATGAGAAGTATAAAGAGGAGGGGATTTACACTAATGAAGTAGGTCAAAGCTGAGCTTTAAGCACAAAAATTCAATAAAACTAGGGACAATTGGAGGAGGATTTTACCAATTTGAATTCTGTGATTTTTTTAAAGTATGGCTAAAGATTGCAGTCTATAATGAATAAAGATTATATTATAGTTCATAGTAAATACATTTCAGTAATTATTGGAGATATTGTAGCAGGTGTTTGTATAGGAAAATGAAGTGTTTTAAGATTATTTTGACCCAAAATGAAATGGGATCACTTTTACCAAAATGCAAACAAATCCTGGTTAAAATTTCAAAAAAATCAAGTAGAGATAAATTGCTCCTCAAAAAATCACTCATTCTTGATAAAACCAGTAAAGACCTCAAAAAAAACCTGCCAGTTTGAGGATTTGGTAGTGATTTTTCTACAGTGTAGTATGGAGTTGAAAGAATTAGAAAAAAACAGAATATCAAGATAATCTACTTCAATGCAAATATACACACCTGAAATCTTTTAATTTTAGTTATAATACTAATGGAACTGGCAGACTCATACCACAGAGGGAATGCTGAACTTTGAAAAGATTAGTTAACTCCTTGTTGTAGATTTACAGAACTAGAGAAATGGAACTAGAACAAGGCCATACAGTATTATACCACTCCTTATTTAATGTTATTTCTGTCATATATTTAATCCAACAGAGAGATCAACAGGCTCTGGTGTCCTGGGGACACAACTGATTTAAACCCTGGGAAAAGTAGACTTTTTTCTAAAAGTGAAGTTAATATACAATCATAAAATTTCAACTTCATAGTGAAGATAAAGGGTATAGGAATCAAATTTTGTGAACTCAATGACAGATAAACACATATATATGAATTACGTGTATATATATATATATATATATATATATATATATATATATATATGTGTGTGTGTGTGTGTGTGTGTGTGTGTGTGTGTATTTGTATATTTTTCTGTGCCTACTCATATATCTTCATATATTCAGTTATATTTCCTTCATGTTTCTTATTAGTTTAATAGGGATATAATGGATAGAGAGATTAATAGATCTTTTGATAGGTAGGCAGTAAGATGATAGATAGGCAGATCAATATATGTATTGATATATACCAAAAATGTTGAACTTAATATAGTACTACATTTGTTCTAGTTCATTTGCATACTACTACACTATTAAAAGATGAGAATTGTAAGAATAACACTGTATCTTCCAATTTAATGTTAATGCATTTTTTACAAAACATTCATGGATTTTATCACCAAAATAATGTATGAAAAATTATGAGAAAGCATTTTATTACTGAGGAGCAAAATGAGAGTGATAAATAATAACAACATTGTAAGGAACCAATGATTATTATTCAAAAGTAATTTGCAAAGTATCTGAAAATGACTTGACATTTTAATTCCTTTTATTAATGATTACAAAATATTAGACTCAGTTCGACATTTATGTTCAAAACATTCAAATATGTAAAATATTTACACGTATAATGAAAATAGTTGAGTATGTGATGTCCATATGGACAAAAAGTTCTTTTTAATAGGACATCAGCGCAAGGATATCGGGAATATTTGATTTTTAATAGCATTTCTTAGAGATACCCATTATGGTTCTTCCTAGTTTTAACTCCATCTTCTTTTTAAATTAGAATAAAGGAATCAAAAAGGATTTATTAATTGCCTACTATATTGGCATGGTACAAAGACTACAGATATATTGTATGACCTTGTTAATTCTTTCATTTAAGAAGCTTATATTCTAAGAGAGAGAGACAATTTATAGAAAATAGTCCAAAGAAAAATTATTTAATTTGAGAAATCAAAGGGGTCATGGGTGTTATAAGAAGGCAATCAATTTACATGACCTTTCTGGAATCAGTACTTAAGATTTTTATTGATAATATGATTTATAGTTCTCAGAACAAAGGTGGATGGGAAGTGAAGTCTGTATGTATGCATGTATCTATCTATCTATCGATTGTAGCAGAAGGGTAAAATGATGGCTAAAGAAGAAAAAGCATGAAAGAACCTGAAGTTGGCCAGATAAAGAGAGGTCTTACCTATTAGAACATATTTGGTCCAGGTCCAGAGTCCTAAATCTCTTCTTGGTAAATGTTTGGAGGTTCTTTTGGAAAGATTTTTGCAGTAGTAGCAGGTCAGAAAATGGAGAGGGTCAAAGAGTATGGTAAATTTTGTAACCAGATAGGTATATTGCTGTCTCAACATTTAGGACAACCTGATTCTAGTTCTAAACTTTCACCTTGTCATAGTTCTTTGAAGTTCAATTGGAAAGCTCAGTAGCAGCAGTAGCAGCAACATTGTCAGATAAGAAGGGAATGAAAACATCATTGGGAGTGAGGAAATTTATATCGAGTAAGTTATCAATAAGGCTAACCTGGACCATGGCAGAAGTTCCAAACAACCTCCTGATAACAGTTATTGGAGGTTCAGAGTACAGCAGCATTGTCAAGGTGGAAGATGACTGGAATGAATGATTAGATAAGAAATAGTATTTTCAACATATTTTAACACATTAAAAGCCTTTTCAGTAAATGATCAATTTTTGAGCTTGATCAAGTTTTGATGACTAAAAGGATGCTGTCAACAGAAATGGATGAGGTTTTTCAGAGTTAATGAACACAATTGAGTTTGAAAGACCAGTGTGCCAATAATATAGCACTTGAACTATGTAACTTATACTCATTGTTCAATATATAAGATTTGTTCAATACATGTAGAGGATATAATTGAAATCATATGAGTGGATAAGATAAGGGATTATGATGGCAAATGTTAAGCAATTAAGACTACAGGGAAAATATGTGTGCAAGATATGCTTTTTTTTTAAAAGAAAGATTTTATTTATTTTGAGTTTTATCATTTTCCCCCATTCTTGCTTCCCTCCCCCCACCCCCCACAAAAGGCAGTCTGTTAGTCTTTATATTGTTTCCATGGTATAGGTTGATTTAAATTGAATGTGATGATAGAGAAATCATATTCTTAAGGAAGAAAAATGGAGTATAAGAGATATCAAAATTACATAATCAGATAAGATAACAATTTTTGTTTTTGCACATTGAAGGTAATAGTCTTTGGTCTTTCTTCAAACTCCACAATTCTTTCTCTAGATATAGATAGTATTCTTCATTTTAGAAAGCCCCAAATTGTCCATGATTGTTGCACTGCTGGAAAGAGCAAGTCCATCAAGGTTGATCATCACCTCCATGATGCTGTTAGGGTGTACAGTGTTTTTCTGGTTCTGCTCATCTCAGTCAGCTTCAGTTAATGCAAATCCTTCAATACTTTCCTGTATTCCCATCCCTCCTTGTTTCTAATAGACCAATAGTGTTCCATGACATACATATACCACAGTTTGTTAAACCATTCCCCAATTGAAGGACATTCACTTATTTCCAATTCTTTGTCACCACAAACAGGGCTGCTATGAAGACTTTTGTACAAGTGATCTTTTTTTGCCCTTTTTAATCTCTTTGGAGTATAGACCCAGTAGTAGTATTACTGGATCAAAGGGTATGCACATTTTTGTTGCCCTTTGGACATAATTCCAAATTGCTTTCCAGAAAGGTTGGATGAATTCACAACTCCACCAAGAAATGTCCCAGATTTCCCACATCCCTTCCAAGATTGATCATTATCCTTTCTGGTCATATTGGCCAGCCTGAAAGGTGGGAGCTGGTAACTCAGAGATGCATTGATTTGCATTTCTCTAATAAATAGTGATTTAGAACAATTTTTCATATGACTATGGATCGCTTTGATTTCCTCATCTGTAAATTGCCTTTGCATATCCTTTGGCATTTGTCAATTGGGAAATGACATCTTTTCTGAAAGTTTGACTCAGTTCTCTGTATATTTTCAAAATCTGTCCTCTGTTAGAAATACTAGTTGTAAAAATTGGTTCCCAATTTACTACATTTCTTTTGATCTTGGTTACAGTGGTTTTGTCTGTGCAAAAGCTTTTTAATTTAATGTAATCAAAATTATCTAGTTTGTTTTTAATGATGTTCTCTATCTCTTCTGTGGTCATAAACTGCTTCAGTTTCCATAGATCTGACAGATATACTGCTTTCTTTTTTCTGAGATACGGTTATTTAGGTTTTTAATTTACTCTTCATTTAACCTGGATAACTTATATGTTTTTAAATATTAGATTGTCAAATTTATTGGCATAGATTTGGGCAAAATAATTCTAAATTATTACTTTAATTTCTTCTTCATTGGTGGTGAGTTCACCATTTTCATTTATGATACTAGCAATTTGGTTTTCTTCTTTTTTATTCTTAAGATGCACTTTTCACTTTAATCTGCAGTATTAATTTTCTATCATTTTCTTTGTCTAGACAATCAACAAAACAGTAACTCAAGTCATGATTTGGAGCCCTTGCCTATTTTTATGACATATATGCTACATTGAAAATTTCATGATGGCCTCAGTCTGTAAAAGATGGTTCTAAACCACCCCTGGATAAGGTCATCATAAGAATGAATGAGATTAACAAGGAAGACAGAAAAAACAAGACAGAAAAATGGATCTTGAGAAACAACTAAATATGAATTTATGTTTGGAATAAAAGTGGCCTAGTAAAGGATATTATGAATTGAGAAAGGTAGAAAGAGAGCCAGCAGAATGTAATATCACAGAAACTGATGGATAAAAATGTCAAGAATGAAAAGTTGATTCACAGAGTCAGGGGAAGCAGATAGGTCTAAGATAAGGATTGAGAAAAAGCCAATAGATTTTTGCAAATAAGAGGCGACCTGTAACAAAGTAGTCTCATTAAGGTGGCAGAAAGAAGCCAGAAATTAGGCCATTGAGGCCTGAACTGGGAATGAAAAATGAATTGGAGGGAAACATTGAGCTAATATTTTTTAGATTTTTTTCAGTAATGGTATAATGATTAGAAAATAATATCTGGAGAGGATGGATTGGGCCAAGAACTGGCTAGTGGAAGGAATGGATGGTGATGATGATGATGATGATGGATATCTTTGATTATTATGTTTCATATTTAAATAGAGCATTATATTAACTATATTCTTATTTTGTTTATTATAATGCCACTTTATCAATGCCACTTTTATTTAATTATTTTTTGTTATTATATTATGAGCTATACTTTGATTATGAATGCCACTAGAAGAGGCAGCATTTTCTCCCCCTGTTTTATAATAAAAAAACCAGTACTCTATGACAGCAAATTTTTCTTTCCTTTGTTCATAGGCATTACCAAGTCCGAGTTACCTTGAAGGTCCCTTCAAGAATTCCCCACAGGCTGAGTGTTAAGATTGGTGGGCAAACAGGTAAGTCTGGAATGGAAAGGAAAAGGGGTCATTGCATGCATCCAGAGTTTGATGACTCTTATCTGGAGGGGAGGACCATTATATGAAATGGCAATTGCAGGGTCTTCCAGAAGAGGAAGAATTTAAATATGTCATCAAAAATTATTTGCTTTATGGTATCTCTAGACACTTGCATTAGAATCATCATAGTTTCCAAAGTGAACCAAGTCTTAATGATGGCTTTTAGCAAAGGATCAGTTTTGAATGTGGGAGAAGAGTATTGAAGCTGATCTGCTTTTATTTGTATATATATATATATATATATGTATATATATATATTATTATTATTATTATTATTGATACCATTTTGTTGATGAGGAACCTGAGGGTCAGAGAGGTTAAGTTACTTGTTCATTGTACTACTATTGGACTATTGAAATCATTGTACCATTGGAAACATACTACTAATATACCACAACTTTCTCATCATATGACTATTATTAGGAAAAGGAAACTTGACCTATGGTTACAATGGTAAAGGGAATTCTTATGTGAGACTCCTTTTGAATTTCTTCACATTCTCTGCAATATATAGTCATGGAGAGTTGTCTGAGGCATAAAGAGGTTCTTTGATTTTCATATAGTCACATAGCCAGTATAAGATCAGAGATCTGACATGAACATAGGTCTCCCTGAATACAAGGAAGAATCTCTTGACTATTCATCAAGAACATGTGAGTTTGTTTGGTATTAGAACACCCTCATAACTACTTGATACTCAGAGTATTTAAGTAACTTTATCCATTATTATATAGCTAGAATATTTCAGAGGTAGGTTTCAAACTAAAGGCTCAGAATTCTAAATGGCAAGTGGAAAATTAAATAACTGAAGATACAAAGGTTAAAGTCATGATTAAGGAAAAAACCAAGTGATCTGTTTAAAATGCCCTCTATATTATACATCATTGCTTTGATCCTCAGATGTGTCACTGATGTTAGAGGAACTCCAAATTTTGCCTTTTTGCCTAACCTTTCCCGCTAGAATTCTTTGCTTTTTAAATATCATTGGTTATGTGACACCTTCTACTGAGTTTTTCCTGATCTCTTTTGCTTCTAATATACTACCATCCCTTGTTCCCACTAAACCTTGCATTTTCTTTGCTTTGTTTTTCTTTTTGATCCCCAGCACTGTGGCAAAAAGTAAATTTTGACTAATAGTGCTTTTAAAAGAATCATTCATTCATCACATGTATGGTATTTTAATCATACTTTTGTGTTTATATTTTACCTCCTCTGTAGAATTCAGATTTTGCATCTACAATCCACGATGGTATATTCTTGAATACATAATAGGCACTTAAATACTTGCTGATAGAGAGAGCTTTCAAATTTTTAACTGTTCTCAGCCAATTTGGATGAAGATTTGTCCAAATGCTGCCTGACTACACTACTAATATGTATTCAGTTACTCAATTAGACTTTTCATAGATAATACATTTTAGCATCTCTTTAGAAAAAATAAAGAACTCCAGATTGGTCTACAAATAACCTTTTATAGGGTTCATTTTTGATCATGTTTATATATTCATTTTTGGCCTCACAACAAAGCCCAGAGACTACTAGTCTTTGAGTGCTCCTGGGGATTGTCTGGGCCAGATTATGCTAATAGGTCACTTCCATTTTCAATAAGTAACTAAGGACTATATCCTTCATATCTTTATTTCCCCTTAGCATAGTTTCCTGGCTTATGGTAGGTGTTTAATAACTGTTTATTGGTTGTATAATTGACCCCTTGCCTCTTTAGTGCTCAGTGGTCACTTCATCCTTCTTATGTGGGAGTATATATAGCTCTGCTCAGTAAGTTATCCCAACCTGAGGCAGTGGTAATAACAAATAAATAATAATAATTAACATTTCTTGAGTGCTTTAAGGTTTTGCTTTATTTAGTTTCAAAACTAAGATTAAAGTGAATACCTGGGTATGGAAATTTCTAGAAAATTGGTACTTGGGAAGATGATACAATGATAAAATTCAAAATTATTTGATATACAAGTAGACAACATAAAAGCATACACATTCACCATGGCTTTATAGAGGTTTGTTCCTACATACGAGAAACTCATTCCAGTCTGAGGTTGAGGGAGATGTGTTAAGGAATGAGAATGGGGTTCCGGTGGCAAGCTATGTATATGAGAACAATAGACTTGTTTGAGAAAAGGTAATTGATGCCAAAGTAGGCTCAAGTGAAACTCAGGTAGGGGGAATTTCTTTATTGGAAACATAAACTAAATGGAACTTCTGATGGCTAACTAAAGCTGCAAGAGAATGAATCAAGGCCCCTGCAGCAGGGCAAAAGTTCAATCAAGAAGATATCTGTCTGACACAGTAAGCATTGTAAAAATTCATGCTGGTTTTGACTATAAGAGCATTAGGAACACAGTCAAAGAGACTTCATATTGGAGGTGTCTTGTATGATCCTCAAAACGGCCCTGTGTGGTAGGTTTTAAAATTATCTTAATTTCACAGATGAAGAAACTGAGTCTGAGATGTTAAATGACTTATCCAAAGTCAGTGTATGGGGTAGAATTCAAACTCAGGTCCTCCAGCCACTAATCCAACCTTTTATCTACTATAGAAAACTAAATTAGATGAATTTGAAGACTTGTTGGATTCTATTATATTTTACATCTGTAAGTTTTAGGAGATAGTTGGGGGAATGATTTGAGTTTTCAAGGGACTAAACTAGATACTCTCCAAAATCACTAATTGAGGGTTCTTTTACATTTGAATTCAGACAAAGCTTTATTATGGAACTAGTGCTAGAAATAAATTTAGAAA